>NC_057798.1:425210202-425492782 GCF_018294505.1 Triticum aestivum | reverse complement strand
AGGGGGTCCCGATCTGTGTGTCTAAGGCTAATGGTAACAGGAGGCAAGGGACACGGTGTTTACCCAGGTTCGGGTCCTCTTGGTGGAGGTAAAAACCTACTTCCTGCTTGATTGATATTGATGATATGAGTATTACAAGAGTTGATCTACCACGAGATCGTAGAGGCTAAACCCTAGAAGCTAGCCTATGATGATTATGATTGTCTCTTCTAAGGACCTAACCCTCCGGTTTATATAGACACCGGAGAGGGCTAGGGTTTACACAAAGTCGGTTACGAAGAAGGAAATCTATTATCCGGATCGCCAAGCTTGTCTTCCACGCAAAGGAGAGTCCCATCCGGACACGGGACGAAGTCTTGAGTCTTGTATCTTCATGGTCCAACAGTCCGGCCGAAGTATATAGTCCGGCTGTACGGATACCCCCTAATCCAGGACTCCCTCAGTAGCCCCTGAACCAGGCTTCAATGACGATGAGTCCGATGCGTAGATTGTCTTCGGCATTGCAAGGCAGGTTCCATCTCCGAATACTCCAATGCAGATTGAGGATTGTGTCCAGCTTCGTGAGGTAATTTCCGCACACCACCGTAGCATAGTACTTCATAAATCTGATCCGCTATCAGTTTTTGTACGATGCACTCTCACACCGTGGCCTGGCCCAACATGAACCGGTTTTTCTTAGCCTGCCTCGATACGCGTCGCGAGGCGGTTTTATTGGCACACCCTGCCAAAGAAGAGATCGTGTTCCCCTTATCGCGGGATTTTCCATCAATACGGGCGCGTGCAACCCCACGACGCCTGTTGGTATGACTCCGTGTTTTTAGGTAAGCCCCAAGCGGTTACGCTGAGGACGCTTGATATTCACCCCCTTTATAGAGGGGCTGAGGCCTATCCCTCTTTCCTACCTCGCTTGCGCCTTTTCGCATCTCGAGTTCCAACACCCGAAGCCCAAGCTCAAGCCCTCCGGATCTTCAATCATGTCCGAATCCAACCTTCAAGGTCGGTGGGTGGCTTCCTCTATCACAGAGGAGGATATTGCGAAGCTTAGGGAGGTCGGATACCTGACCGCCGACATCAAGCACAGGCTCCCCACTCCAGGGCAGATCGTCCCTACTCCCGAGCCTAATGAGAGCGTCGTATTTGTCTCTCACTTCCTCCGCGGCTTAGGCTTCACTCTTGATCCCTTCGTGAGAGGGCTCATGTTCTAGTACGGGCTAGATTTTCATGATCTAACTCCGGACGCCATCCTTCATATCTCGTTTTTCATCGTTGTGTGTGAAGTTTTTCTCCACGTCAACCCGCATTTCGGCTTATGGCTCAAGACCTTCAATGTGAAGCCAAAGATGATTGAGGGGCAACACGCGGAGTGCGGGGGTGCTGTAATAAGTAGGAACGCCGACGCCCCATGGCCGGAGGGCTCCTTCCCAGAAGTGTCCGATCTATGGCAGCGGAGGTGGTTTTACGTCACGGCTCCCAGAGGCACAAAGTGGGTGGCTGCCCCCGACTTCCGTTCGGGCCCTCCGCCTCAACTGGCATCATGGGCCAATGTAGGACGGGATTGGGGGCCTGCTAATGATGTAACAACCTTGCAGAGCCGCATCCGGGAGCTTCTTGAGAGGGACAATAGCCTTATCAGCATAATTTAGGTAATGCTAGTCCGACGGATCTTGCCGTGCAAACGCCGGCCTCTTCGGATGTGGGAGTTCAATCCGGAAGGTCCAAGGACTATTCTGCACTTCTTCGGTGTCACGCTCGAAGGGATGTGTAAGTTATTCTTCGGACCACAAGTAAAGTGTCCGGACACCACCGAGGATGCGGGCCTGAGCTGCAATCGCCCAGATACCCAAGTAAGCAACCCAGAAACCGAACACTTCGTTTATTTTTATCATAATATTATTCTGAAAATCCTCCCTGGCCAGAAATGGCTCAGCAAGGCGGAGAGAATTAGGTGTCCGGCGCCACTTCCCGAAGGCTCGCCTAGTCCCACCATAGCCAAGATGCTTGGTCGCGTGCTAAGCAAAGTGCCCTCGGGGAAAGACGAAGGGAAGAACAGAGAAGCAGAACTTCACACATTGCACATCCAAACCAGGGGGAATTGTTACCTCCCCAAAGGAGGATAGTCAGGGAGGGGAATCTAAGGCCTCCTCCCCTCGTGGGAAGAAGAGGGTCGCCTTCGAAGACTTAAAGACGGAGGTGCCCAGACAAGGGAAGAAAGCTTCACCAAGGGGGCCTGCCCCTAAGGGCGTCCTTACCGCGCCATGCCCGCCAACGGGCCAGCCCTCAGCCGAGCTGTAAGTTAATCGTGAATACGAAGGTACTGCTTCCTTCTCCGAGAACAATAACCAGGATCCATTCTTTGCAGTCCGGCTAGCAGCTCTTCTCAACAGAGTTCGTCTTCGGGGGATCTCCTTCCGGAGATGATGGAGAGTGAGACCCCACCCACCTCTCCGCCTCATGGGGCGGGCGACCCCGAGGTGTCGTCACGGAGCAGTCCAGATCTGCCGAAGCCACAAGCTAATACTTCGGCCGCCCTGAGCCCGGAGCATTCGACTCCCACGGGGGCGGTAAGAAGGGTCCGGCACAATTCGGCGTCCGGCCGGACACACTAATGGGCCTTCTGGAGCGAGCTGCTCTCTCGGAGGAGCACCGTTCATTAATGAAGCCTTTACGAGCTTCCTCAGAGGCTTTGAGGTATGTAATGAAAATACATAATTTTTGACTGTGACACACGCGCTAGGTGTGCTTCATATGGATAGTAGCCCCTAAGACTCTTGTTGCCAGCCCTAGGCGGCAAATGGAGGATCACATTGTTAAGTGATGATCGCGCTGTATTTATGCGCAGGTGTCTAAGGATCCGGCAGCCGACCGGTCCGTTGAAGTTGCCGAACTAAGGAGGCAGATTGGAGTTATTGATGCCGATATCACATTGGTGAATGAGCGGCTTAACGAGTCACAAGGTATGTGCTCTGCTTTCCTTATTATTTTTATAGGAAAAATTAAGAGGAGCATAATATTAATGCGATATGCTTGGACTGCAGACGGTGCTGCTGCCGTGGAGGCCTTGAGGGTGGAACTTGCCCTAGCCAAGGAACAGGCCCGGGCGAGCAATGCGGCTGCCCTAAAGGCGGCCTAAGAGTTAAGAGCCGAACAGGCTACTCATCGCTGGAGCGAAGACGAAGTAGCCGAAATGGCTGTGGAGCTAGAAAACGCCGCCAACTGGTATGAGCTTCTTGAAAAATAAAATCAGGTGAATAAGGCTGACCTGAAGAAGGCCCTTGATGCGGCCAAGGAGACGCGTTCCGACATTAGGGATGCGCGGGAGGAGCTTCGACAGGCCGGAGAAATCGCGGCTGGAAACCCTTATTTGTTGCGGATGAAGTTTTTGGATCCAAAGTATGCTCCTCTGGATCGACGCTGGAGCCCTACAGACGCGTATGCGGATTTGGCGAAGAGTACGACTGATGCAGCCAACTTTTTAGAGGGTCAAAAAGATAATGAAGTGGAGAAGTTGTTCTGGTCGCAATTCAATGCTCCGACGCGCCCATTGCCATTGAGTGAGAAGATGGCTGTGGTAGCCGAGCTCCATAGGATGTCCGGCCTTGCAATGTGGTCTGTGATAGACCACCTATGGTCGAAGGAGCCTAAGCCGGACAGTTATTTTGGTTTAGTGCAACAATTCCTTGGTGCCGTATCACAGATCGATGCCCTGAAGAGGTCGGCGTGCATAGAGGGTGCACGGATGGCTATTGCCCGCGTTAAAGCATATTGGACAGATATGGAGGCCACCATCATTGCAACCCAGAATCTGGCGGGAGGCCAGGATCCGGCCGAGCACTACTTGGAGCAAGTGACAGAAGGTGCTCGCTTAATAGAGGCTCGGTGTTCAAAGAATGTCATGTTCGAGTGACAAATCGTTTCATTGTAAAAGCAATGCTTTTTTAATTATGAAAGCTATGTTTATACTTTTCGCCCAAAAGTGTTATTGTGCTTCCTGTGCGGCCGTTTTATGTATATATGCAATTTTGAAAGTTAGCAGTCGTCAGCTTCAGCCCCCACGCATATATAATGCGGGGGTGTTTGCGAAAATATGCGTAATCACACTTGATCCAACGTCTTGGTCCAATAAGGAGGTGATCGCACGTCGAACTAGGCAACCAAACTATATAGCTTTAACACTTTCACTTAGCCATAGGAGTTTGACGGTGGGGCTACTATGTAGCCCCTTGTACCTTTGCGTGCATCCGAATCCAGGCGCGTGTGTACATGACCGGTAAACGGTCCTTCGTTAATGCGGAGGAACCCTAAAGGTTCCGATAAGTCTTCTAGTGGTTGAATAGTCTCTCGCTATATCATCACAGTCAGTTTTCGGCTTTCTCTACTGAGGTGCTCATCCGGAATAACCAGGCCACAATCACAGTAGTTCTCCTTTGGCCGCCTTAGCCGACAAGAATGGAACGTAAGGCGGCAAACCCAGGAGCCGGGCAATCCCAACATTTGACCAAAGACATGATTCGGAGCTGATGCATATAAGTCCAAACTCGTGATGCCGAACACTCCCGAAGGTATTCAGACTTTATAACATATACTGGGCTGAGTAACGCCCTTTATTATGAACCATGTATTCCCAGGTACGTGCATTAGTCTGTCGTGGCGAAATGCCAATAACGGCAGTATCCTCTGTGGGTGTAGTACCCATGGGATGTGTAAGCAACAAGAGACAATAAAGAAGGTTTACACAGGGGATTAATCTAAAGAGAAACCTTTGAGCGGGGCCCTGCTGCACGTCTGCGCCTTTGTCCCCGTTGTGTCGTGTCCTGGGAGGGTGTTGCACGAATGGTGTCTGTAAAAAGAAAAACTCATGTAGAAGAGTATGACGTAAGCGTGCGAAAAGTTGGCTATCACTAATGGATAGTAAAAGTGTAAGACATTGGCCTGTTAATAAGGTCAGGCCGAGAATTGGGCTTTATTAATTATCTATAGCCCCTGGTGTCCTCTATGGGATTACATGTGTGGCGCCTAGATCGGGTTTATTTGGGCTGCCGGACTCGTCTAACCGTGTTCGTGGTCTTAACGACCAGTCATGCTTTCTTGTATTAGAGGCCGCTTTAAGTCCGGTTGCTGGAGTCGTCGCGTGTAAGGAACGCTTTGTGTTTCTGTTAATGGTGATGATGCCACATGGCCCGGGCATCTTGAGTTTAAGGTAGGCGTAGTGCGGTACTGCGTTGAAGCGGGCGAAGGCCGTTCTCCCAAGCAATGCATGATAGCCGCTTTGGAGGGGGGCGATGGTGAAGAGTAGTTCTTCGCTTCTGGAGTTGCCTGGGGAACCGAATGTTACCTCCAGTACGAGGGAGCCCCTGTAGTTGGCTTCAATGCCTGGTATCACCCCTTCGAAGCTGGTATTACTTTGGCCGATTCTGGATGGGTCTATCCCCATCCTGCGGACAATGTCCTGGTATATTAGATTAAGACTACTGCCGCCGTCCATGAGGACGTGAGTGAGATGGTATCCGTTGATTATTGGGTCGAGCACCAAGGCTGCTGATCCTCCGTGCCGCATACTAGTCGGGTAGTCCCTGTGATCGAAGGTGATCGGGCAGGCCGACCAGCGGTTAAGCTTGGGGGCGACGGGCTCTATAGCGTGTGCGTCTCTGAGCGCGCGTTTGCGCCTTCTCATGGATATGTGAGTCGCGTGGATCATGTTTACTGTTTTTACCTCTGGTGGGAATTTTTCTGTCCCCCAGTGTTCGGCTGGCGAGGCTCATCCTCATCTTCACTTGGTGTTTCCCTTCCCTTGTGTTCGGCATTTAATTTGCTGGCCTGCTTGAAGACCCAACATTCTCTGTGGGTGTGGTTCGCAGGTTTTTTGGGGGTGCCATGAATTTGGCACAGTCTGTCCAGGACTTTGTTCAGGCCGGATGGTCCCTCTTTGCTTCCTTTAAATGGCTTCTTTTGTTGACCGGGTCAAGAGCCCCTAAAATTCAGCGTTGACCGTTGTGTTGTCCGGACTTTCTTCCTTGTTTTGACATTTGTTTTTATTGCGCCGTGGCTTCCCGTTGCCATCCCTGATTTCGGATGTACTAGGGTAGCTGGTGCCTTTACGGGCCAACCAGCTATCTTCACCTGCGCAAAAGCGGGTCATAAGGCTTGTTAAGGCTGCCATTGTCCTCGGCTTTTCTTGGCCGAGGTGTCTGGCGAGCCACTCGTCCCGGATGCTGTGTTTGAAGGCCGCTAAGGCTTCGGCATCTGGACAATCGACAATTTGATTCTTCTTAGTGAGGAATCTGTTCCAAAGCTGGCGGGCGGACTCTCCGGGCTGTTGAATTATGTGACTTAAATCGTCTGCGTCCGGAGGCCGGACATAGGTCCCTTGAAAATTGGCCCTGAAAGCATCCCCGAGTTCCTCCCAGCTTCTGATTGAATTTTCGGGGAGGCTTTTCAACCAGTGTCGAGCTGGTCCCTTCAACTTGAGGGGAAGGTATTTGATGGCGTGGAGGTCGTCTCCACGAGCCATGTGGATATGCAAGATAAAATCCTCAATCTAGACCCCGCGGTCTGTCGTTCCGTCATATGCCTCTATGTTCACAGGTTTAAAACCCTGTGGAAATTCGTTGTCCAGCACCTCTTCGGTGAAGCACAGGGGGTGAGCAACCCCTTTGTATCTGGACATGTTGTGGCATGTCGTCGGCTGTTGTTGTGTCTGGTGCTGATTTCGAACTGGTATCCGATCAGTCAGATTGTTTTGGTGGCCATAGTCCTGCGCCGGGGCATGTCCTTTAGATCCATAGATGGACCTGGCTGCGCCGGCCTTTTTATCCACGAGCTCACATAAATCGTGTGCGGCGTCGGTAGCTGCTCTATTGTGGTTACGAAGTGGTTTGTCCGGCCTCCTGGCCGTATTGTTCATCGGTGGAATGGCCTCATCGTCGAATTCTGGCAGCAGCTTGCGTTTTGGGTAGCTCTTTGTGTGGCGATCGTCGCAGTACTTTTCTTCAGTGTCTAGCACTTTATTCCATCTGCGATTGAGCGTTTCCTGTGCGGCCTTAAGCCTTTGTTTCTGCTTCTTTAGACTTCTCATAGTGGCCATAAGCCTTCTGTGGAGGTTAACTCGTTCCAAACATGTTTCCGGGATGAAGAATGCATCGTCGTTCGGACTGTGCTCTTGTCCCCGGGCGGTTTGATGAGTTCGTCCCTCGGGATCATTGTGATCGGGCGTCTGCTCCGGGCTGTGTTCGGCGTGACTTGGCTCATCCTTCTCCATTGTTGGGTCCATATGGTCGTTGTTGCCCTCGGAGTTGACTGGGGTGTCGATCCTTCTAGCGCTGTTATCGCTATTTTTACTGTTGCTGGACTTGGAGCGGCGTCTGCGCCGTCGTTTTGGCTTTTGTCCGGGGGTTTTATCCTCCGGATTGTCGTCGTCGTCCTCCTTAGGCATATCCACCATGTATATATATCGTATGACGAGGTGGCAGTCCAGCGCCCCGTTGGTGGCGGTTCTGAATCGTCTCCTGCGCCGACGTCCATACCGTCGGTATCATCGGAGTCAAAGTCAAGCATGTCTGATACATCGTCGACAGTGGCTATGAAGTGGATGGTGGGTGGGTAACGGATTTCTTCGTCGCTTTCTTACCCCTTGAGCTGGACATAGTTCGGCCAAGAGTCTCCTGACAAAGAGAGAGACTTTAATGAGTTCAGCATGTTGCCAAAGGGCGAGTACTGGAAGATATCCGCAGTGGTAAACTCCATTACCGGCGCCCATCCAGATTCGGTGGGCTCGGGGGTGCGCGGACTGGAACCTACAGCCGGACACTTGTCCGGGGGTTCGGTGACACAGGCTTCCTTGGGGGTGAAGCCGGTGCTCAGCTCTACCGCCGATGGGTGTGCGGCCTCCGGGACGGGTTCCATCCACCCGTCCTCTGACGACGCGATTTGCCCCGGATTTAGGTCCGGAGCTCCTGCAGGTGCGATATCCCGAGTATTGTCAGACAGCAGGTCTAACCCATGCTCGTCGTGACTGTTCGGCGCTCCTGGCGTAGGCCCGAATCCGTCGAAGATCGAATCTCCGTGGATATCGGCCGTGTACTTCGAGTTTCCGAATCTGACCTGATGGCCAGGGGCGTAATTGTTGATCTACTCCAGATGGCCAAGCGAATTGGCCCGCAGTGCGAAGCCGCCGAACGCGAAGATCTGTCCGGGGAGAAAAGTCTCATCCTGGACCATGTTGTTGTTGGTGATTGAAGGGGCCATCAAGCCTTGCAGCGACGACACAGAGGAACTCTCAATGAAAGCACCAATGTCGGTGTCAAAACCGGCGGATCTCGGATAGGGGGTCCCGATCTGTGCGTCTAAGGCTAATGGTAACAGGAGGCAAGGTACACGGTGTTTACCCAGGTTCGGTCCCTCTTGATGGAGGTAAAACCCTACTTCCTGCTTGATTGATATTGATGATATGAGTATTACAAGAGTTGTCTACCACGAGATCGTAGAGGCTAAACCCTAGAAGCTAGCCTATGATGATTATGATCGTCTCTTCTAAGGACCTAACCCTCCGGTTTATATAGACATCGGAGAGGGCTAGGGTTTACACAGAGTCGGTTACAAAGAAGGAAATCTATTATTCTGATCGCCAAGCTTGTCTTCCACGCAAATGAGAGTCCCATCCGGACACGGAACGAAGTCTTGAGTCTTGTATCTTCACGGTCCAACAGTCCGGCCAAAGTATATAGTCCGGCTATCCGGATACCACCTAATTCAGGACTCCCTCAGGGGCCTAGAGGGATGGCTGGGGCGGCGGAAGACCGGCAGTGTGGGGTGGTTTAGGGGAGGGCGGGGCGGCGAGACGGTCGCGGGAGGCGGGGGCCGGCGGTTAGGGCTGGGCTGGATCGGCGGGTGCACGAGAGGAAGAAGAGGCAGGAGGTTGAAGACGAACGACGTCTGTTGGATCTTAATCAAATGGTTGAGACAGAATAAGCAGAATCGACTGACCCTTTTCAAATTTCAGTTGACTGTCGCCTAGCTGCTCCCAATAAAAAAACGGAGGGGGTACTATGTGAATTGATTGTGGACAATGTAGAAGAAGATGAACATCGGTGGATACTGCATCTACTACTACTTTAGAATGATGATATGATGTTGTGGTCATGCACTTACAAATATCTTTTGTTCCATGCCGTATCCTTCCTGAGCCAGCAGCCGCCATGGTAGGTACGGCTTAAACACAGTCTCAAGTTGTCCAGACCTCGAACGATAGTTTAAGAAGAAAAAAAATGCCAAACTAGATACTGATTATTTTGAAAGAAGCTAGGCACATAGTACTACTATTGTATGGCTATCTCTCGCAGCTGTCCCTTCACAACCAACCATTAATTTGTGGAGCATGACAGTATGTGAGATTATATTTTAGATTGTACGTCACACCCATCACAACAAGCAAATAAATGCATATGAGACGCAGAGATGTGGTTACATATCCTTTTCTCAATTCTACAAGGCATATACATAAAATTGGGGCAATTCTATAGAAAATGGACGTACAATGGCTTCAGGTGAGATCAATGAGATTTTTATAAAATATAAAACATGTCCAAAAATTCTGTAAAAAAATTACAGATGCACATCAATGTTTGGTGTACAACCTCAAAAAAATTCAGCTACTAATTCGACCTACACTTATAGAAACAAAAAAGCCAAAATAGGAGGTTACTATTCATCCAAAGTTGACACTATTCACAGTTGAATTTATCATTTTTGTATCTCTAATTGTAGAACGAGTTTTGAGCTGATTTCTTTTTAAGTTGTAGACATACATCACAGGTATGTTGTCAAATAATTTTAGAATTGTTTGGATTGTCTAGATGTGAATCTTTTGGATTGATCCTACGATCTCACCTAATAGACAGACTCTATTCTTGTCTTCCATTATGTGAAATGGACACGAACCTAAAAATGCAGTCATTTTTTCAGCGCCCTCACATATTTGCCTCAAGAATCATATGCTTCTTTCGCGTGCTCCTTTGCAGGATCTCGCTCAACCCCATCTGGATCAAGTATTGTGCGATTCCTTGAAGGAGAGGTTAGGAAGCTGAGGTTGGTAATCACAACGGAGAGGGGTGAGGGACACTGGGACAGGGTGTCATTGATGTTGGAGATGCACTCATGCTTGGAGGACAACCAGCTGCCCAAGGTCGGGGTTGCGTTTGGGCGCTGCCGGCCGCCGCTGGGGAAACGGTCAACAAACTGATACTGGAGGGCCGGTCGAATAAGGATCACACTTTGATGGAACTAGTGGCGTTCGGTAACATGTTGGGATCACATAGAATCAATAATGGACCAGAATATCTAGGAATGTCAGATTATTAGACATGACAAATCAAACGTTTTTGTGGCAATTTATGTTTGTCGAGGATGACAAATTTAGTTTGTAAGCACGGCAACCGAAATTTCGTGAAGAAATGACATCTATGGTATTCTCAGTAAAAAGGTCAAAAAATCCCTATGTATAGAGAAAACGGTTTGGATTGATCTTAATGAAACTAAAGATGGGAGTAGAATGGGCACCCAGTTTTGATATCCCAAAATTTCAGGACTTTTTGTTGATTTTTTTTAATTTCATATTATATGGGGGTGTGGCAACCGAGAGCCACAAATCCTCTTCCAGCATGATCCTTCATATAAACTAATAGGGGCAACTGGTTTCTTATTCATGCCTTTTTCATAATAAGTATTTAAGTTTGTGCAGAGCAACCATGTTAAACAGATAAAGGCACTACTAAGTACTCCCTCCGTTCTTAAATATTTGTTTTTCTAGAGATTTCAATCAATGACTACATACGGAGCAAAATGAGTGAATCTACACTCTAAAATATGTCTATATACATCCGTATGTGATAGTCCATTTGAAATCTCTAAAAAGACAAATATTTAGGAAAGGAGGGAGTAGATGTCATGTATCATATTCATGCTAAATGAGTTCCCAAGTGAAATTGTTGTGAAGGTAGTATGCCAAGATATAAAATATGAAAAAAATATCACTAATACAATGAAAATGTTAGATTGTATTTCCCTAAAAGAATCAGCCAGATTTAGCTTGATGTTATTTCTCATTGAAAGGCTCTGGTGCTTTTTTATATGTCTGGTGCTGAGGAGATCGAGTCACCACCCTTTTGACATGTCCCAAACCTATGAGGTCCGACACAGCGTTGTTGGGTAACGATGAGGCAAAAGAAACACACACATCCACGCCCTATGAAGTAAGGGGCTGCATATGACTCGACATGGACGAGGGGACATCCATCCTCCTTCACAAACACATCTTGTTGGCAACACTAACAAGGCAATAGTCTAGGTATCGGCGAACCAAAGCCACCTGTAAATATTAAATATCACAATGCATATGGATGAGCAAACTACACGAGGGGACCATATCGTATCTTAATCGCAGGTTTGTTGTAGTCTCAACCAGTAGATGTACATAATTGGCTGCTTTGCAAAAACATTGAGAATCAAAGGACTAGGCACAACTCTTCAGTTAGATACTCCTTAAACACAATCATAGAAGGCAAAATAGGCAAACTCCTATGTAACCATGTACCATATACTTTTTATTTGGTACAGTGATCAATAAACCCATATACTTTTTATTTGGTACAGTGATCAATAAACTGTTGAGTTTCCCATATATATTATTCATGTGACGATTGTGTTTTCACAAACACAGAGATCACAACTCTAATGCATTTAGCTTAGAAAGAATCAACGAATGTAGCGGCATAAATAACAAAGCCATGTTGGGACATTCACTTCAAATGGCTCGTTCATCGAGGGCACCTTTTTTACAACCTCCCCTTATTTTATTCATTTGTCACCAGAGTAACATCCTTTAAACAAGAGGAGAAATACAGGGTGGAGGATCCTCCATCCAAACACTAGGAGTAGTGGACTTAGCTAGAATAGCAAATTTATGGGCAACATAATTCACTTCCCTAGGACAATGTTCAAATAGGGCATGGGGGAAATCACATCAAATATGATAGCAACCATCAAAATTTATAGCACCCATAATAACGTCGATATTATCAGAGTTTATAACCAGGTTGCATCAAATTGACTAGGCTAGTCCCACCCCATACCACAATGATGTGATTTCCGCTGTGAGCACGTCCGAGAACCACTCGATGTGATTGTTGCTACCTGCCACAACTTGCCCAATGAATCTCGAATAACAACCCATGTTAAACCTATTCACTCCAGGCGCTACTAAGCAGATGTTACCTACCATATTCATACTAAATGGGTTGTCAATTGAAATTGCTGTGAAGGTCGTGTGCAAGAAATAAAACCTGGAAAATATCTAACACAACAGAAAGATCAATACGCCGGTTGTCAATTGAAATTGCTGTGAAGGTCGTGTGCAAGAAATAAAACCTGGAAAATATCTAACACAACAGAAAGATCAATACGCCCCCCCCCCCCCCCCCCACACACACACACACACACAAATATAAGATGTTCTAACTATTTGGTGAATCGAATGTATATAGATACGTTTTTAGGGCGTTTGTTCACTCGTTTCAGTCCGTACGTAGGTCATATTGAAATATTCAAAACATCTTATATTTGTGAATGGACGAAGGATTAAACTACTTTGCTTGACATTTGTCATTGAGAGGCTCTGCCTCCCCAGTATGCTAGTAGTATCATTTGGATTGCATTTTTTTCTTATTTCTCATCGAGATCTTTAGAATAAACTTGAGTTAACACATGAAAAGACCCACATAATGATGCAAACAACAACTGATTATCATGCAATTATCGCTTGAAGTTGCCACTGTACCGATAGATTTCCACAGTGCTCAATTCGAAACACGTCACTCGGTGCATGGTTTGTGATGGGAACGACTCCGTCGGTGGCGTTTTCTTTCATGATCACACGCCTTGATCACAGTTGGCATGCGTGCATGATCACACGCCCTACGTAATTTCGTACGGACGGACGGACAGACATACACAGTCAAAGTCAAGTCGGCAGCAGCGGCGCATCCACGGATCTATTCCAGCAGGAAACGCTTCGCCAGTTTTCCTCTCGTCCCTGGCGGCTGCAACCCTAGCCGCCGCCAGTGCCAATCTCCCAACGCCGTTCTCCGGTGGCTCTCCTCCGCCGGCGACCTCGGTCGTCTGTGGTGAGGGGGGGCGCCGGATCCACGCGTGTGGATCATTTTTTCTCCTTTATAGTTTAGGTCTTTAGGTTGTTCATCGTCTTTGCTTCGGTGATGACGATGACGGCGCTGAATAATGAATCTTTGAATCCTTCCTTGACGAGGCCATCGGTCCTATGGTTGAGGATGGATTTGGAAACCAGTCTGTTCAAGCAAGGATGGTGTGGCGGCGGCGGCATCCTCGTGGTGGACCTGTGTCCTTGGGCTCCGCCGTTGCGACGATGTTTGCTCCAGCGCCGACGCGGAGCTTGGGAGGTAGTCCAGGAGCGGATGCAGATTGTGGTCTGCATCGACGACATCTGGAAGACGGAATATCTGCTGGGCTCGTGGTTTGTGGATGGCAGGTATGATTTCCTCCTTCGGCGTCTTAGTCGTGGTGGGATGCTAGATCTGGAGTTCGATGGCGTGTCCGGGGTGTTGCCCCGGTCTGATTCGTTCAACGGCAAGGGCTTCACTTTTGGTGAGCCACTTTGGAGGTCCGCAAAGTTGCATATCAGCGATGGAGCCGCGTCGAGCTCGGGTGAGGTGGTGATTCGTCATTCTTTTCTTCGGTGGCTGTTGTGGTGGTGCCGGGAGCAGTTGACGAGCGTTGGTGTCAAGCTCAGAGATGTTCTACTATCTTTTCAGTTTTGTCATGTCGGTCTTTACGTAATTTGTACTTTGTTCTTTATGATATGAATGAGACACGTATTACCATGCAAAAAAAAAAGTGGCGCATCCACATGCTCACCGGCCTTTATTTGCCATCAACAGTCGACCTTCTGATCTTGGCTTAAACAGTATACGTTCATTCATACAGTACTACCTTCTTTCTGGTTTATTGGTTTCTTTAGTAATTTGTGTCCAAATTTTGATCATAAATTAACTAACAAAATGCATGTCTAAAAAATTATATCATTAGATTCATATTTGAACATAGTTTTCAATGGTATAATTTTCGATGACATGTATTAATATTTTGTTAGTTAAACCTATAATCAAAAATTGACACTAAAACGAAGGAGATTAAACCAGGATGAAGGTAGTACTACGTGTATAGTCGCAGCAGCCAGCAGGTCGGAAGATTCTATAGTGTGTGCGCGTGCGTTTCTCCCAGAGGACAAAATGGTCATCGGCAGCTTTGTTTAGATGAATTATATGATGACTAGCTAGTTGGTCGAGCACAAGGGTTTGCACATAGTAGTATTTTCTTTTCTTCGTTCGGTCTAGACTCGGACCAAACTGGTGTATGTTGACCGTATTTCCAAGCTTTGAACGACCCTACATGTCCATACCATAGCATCCACCCAAGTCAGCTGTCATAAGGTATGCCACGCTTCTTTCGATCCTGGGTATGTCCTAGGAACCGATTCATCATACATGGATACTTTAGACTTTAGGCTACTCCCTCCGTACCCCCTCGTCGCTCGCCCCTCCAGGGCGATCAGGGGGGCCAACCCTAGCCCCCAGCCGCCTTGATCCCATCCCTCCTTCACCTCCACGGCTGCCGGGGGACAACGACGGGCAGAGCCCGTGCTCCAACGGCGGCGGAGGAGGGCTGGTCCTCCCTCGACTGTACGGCGGCGTGGGCGCCGGATCCGCGGAGGTGTGGCCTCTTCCTCGATCCATGGCGGCGTAGTGGCTCCTGCTGGAGGCGTTTGTGGTGATGCGGGGTGATATGACGAGAGGAGGAGGTGGGGCTGGGCGTGTCCGGTGGCGGCGGCGGCGTCCGGCCCGGATTCGGTCTTGGCGTACGCGGCGGCGACTCCGGACCGGATCCGAACATGGCGGCGGCGGCGGCGGCCCCTCTGCCGAGGATGACGGGCCAGATGGTGGGTCCTCATGGCGATGCCGGCGGCGGCAGATCTTCGGATCCCGCATCCGGGAACATCGTAGGACGTGCGTGGCGGCCGGAGCTTCCTTCGGCGTCTACAGCGCATGATGCGGGATCGCGGCGGAGTTTGTATGGGCGACGACAACGGCTAGTGCAACAGTGGATGCTCCCCGTAGCGCCCGGAATCGGGGTAGTGTCCCCTCTTCATCAACGGCGGCCGACTTCGGGATCGTATGGGCGATTCGGAGTCTGGATTCCAAGGTGGTGACGGCCTTCTGAGGCTGGTGGCGATATGGGAAGTCCCTTCCATCAACAGATCGGGTTCGATGCGGCTCAACAAGTGACACATGTGCCTCTTTCGGAGTTGTCGGGTGGTGCCTGTCGCCGGCAGGTTAAGCCACCGGTGGATGCACTACCGGCGGATGCTACGCACAACGTCTTATATGGAGATATCAGTCATGCCTGCTACCGGCTGGTGATGCACCACTAGTAGAAAAAGGGTCAAATGTGAAGCACAATAGTGCCTGTTGGAATTTCAGCCGGCACTAATGTAATTCCAACCGGCACTAATGTGTACACTAGTGCCGGTTCGTGGCGGCGATCAATAGCACCGGTTCGTGGCGAACCTTTAGTACCGGTTCGTGCCACGAACCGGTACTAAAGAGGCTGTGTCAGCCTGCGGTCAGGCTATGGCCCCACCACCACCATTTAGTGCCGGTTCGTACCACAAACCGGTACTAATGAGGTTATGGCAAGCTGTTTTTTAGTCCCACCTCGCGAAGTGAGAGGGACTAGGAGCGGTTTATAAGCCCTGAGTGCAGAGACGATGAAGAAGAGGCTCAATGCTCACGTTGCTTAGCTTCAAGCCTTCAGGAATACGGTAGACTGCATGGAGCTATGCGCAGTGCAGTTTACACTATTCCGAATGGCTTGAAGCAAATTAACGAGCATTGCACCTCTTTTTTATTTTTAATAACTTATTACAACTCCGGACTTCTTCTGTTATGGCAAAAACTAATTGCACGTCGACATTTCTTTTTTTTAAGTTATAACTCCAGACTTTGACCATCAAGTTTTGCAGGAAGAAGAAGAAGAAGAAGAAGAAGAGGAAGAAGAGGAAGAAGAAGAGGAGGAAGAAGAAGAAGAAGAGGAAGAAGATGAAGAAGAAAAAGAAGAAGAAGAAGAAGAAGAAGAGGAGGAGGAGTAGGAAGAAGAAGAAGAAGAAGAAGAAGAAGGAGAAGGAGAAGAAGAAGAGGAGGAGCAAGAAGAAGGAGAAGAAGAAGAAGAAGAAGAAGAAGAAGAAGAAGAACAAGAAGAAGAGTAGGAGAAGGAGGAAGAAGAAGAGGAAGAGGAGGAAGAAGAAGGAGAAGAAGAAGAGGAGGAGGAGGAGAAGGAGGAGGAGGAGGAGGAGAAGAAGAAGAAGAAGAAGAAGAAGAAGAAGAAGAAGAAGAAGAAGAAGAAGAAGAAGAAGAAGAAGAAGAAGAAGAAGAAGAAGAAGAAGAAGAAGAGGAAAAAGAAGAGTAGGAGAAGAAGAAGAAGAGGAGAAGGAGGAGGAAGAAGAAGAAGAAGAAGAAGAAGAAGAGGAAGAGGAAGAGGAAGAGGAAGAGGAAGAGGAAGAGGAAGCGGAAGGGGAAGGGGAAGGGGAAGGGGAAGGGGAAGGGGAAGAAGGGGAAGGGGAAGGGGAAGGGGAAGGGGAAGGGGAAGGGGAAGAGAGGAAGAGGAAGAGGAAGAGGAAGAGGAAGAGGAAGAAGAAGAAGAAGAAGAAGAAGAGGAGGAGGAGGAGGAGGAGGAGGAGGAGGAGGAGGAGGAGGAGGAGGAGGAACAAGAAGAAGAAGAAGAAGAAGAAGAAGAAGAAGAAGAAGAAGAAACTACTCAGAAATAAATAGAAGAAAATAAATAATGCAGAAAAGGAAAAAAATTATATAAAGCAAAAATATTCACAAAGAATCAGTTATCGGTTGAGCCACCAACCGGTACTAAAGGCCCACGTTTCCCGCCGCTTGGGCTGGCAAAAATTGGCCTTTAGTATCGGTTGGTGGCTTCAACCGGTACTAAAGGCTCCCCCTATATATACTCCACGTACGAAAAATCAGTTATCGTCGCCACTTCGTTCCACTTCTCGCGCAAGACATCGATCTAGTAGATGCCGCCGCCGCCGCGCCACCGTGCCGTCGCCCTCGCCGCCCCCGCCGCCTGTCATCGTCGTCGCCGCGCGCCCCCGCCGCCCGTCGTCGTCGCCGCCCCCGCCGCGCCCGTCTCGTCGCCATCCCCGGCCACCGCCGGCCCGTCTCGTCGCGTCCCCGGCCGCCGCCGCCCGTCTCGTCGCCGTCCCCGGCCCCCGCCGCCCGTCGTCGCTGCCCCCGCCACCCGTACGCGCCCGGCCCACTCCATACACACACACGCATACACACACACACACACATACACACACACACACACTACACACACAGTACACACACACACACTACACACACACACATACACTATCTAGTTTATTTTTAGAATGTTAGAAATGTTATCATCGATGAATTAGAAATATGTTAACATTTAGTTGAACTAGTTGAATTAATATATAGAACGAACTAGTTTATTTTTAGTAAATACTTAGTTGAACTAATTGAATTAATATAACTAGTTTATTTTTAGTAAATGCTTAGTTGAACTAGTTGAATTAATATATATAACTAGTTTATTTTTAGTAAATGCTTAGTTGAACTAGTTGAATTAATATATATAACTAGTTTATTTTTAGTAAATGCTTAGTTGAACTAGTTGAATTAATATATATAACTAGTTTATTTTTAGTAAATGCTTAGTTGAACTAGTTGAATTAATATATATAACTAGTTTATTTTTAGTAAATGCTTAGTTGAACTAGTTGAATTAATATATATAACTAGTTTATTTTTAGTAAATGCTTAGTTGAACTAGTTGAATTAATATAATAACTAGTTTATTTTTAGTAAATATAATGCTTAGTTGAACTAATTGAATTAATATATAGAACTAGTTTATTTTTAGTAAATGCTTAGTTGAACTAGTTGAATTAATATATAGAACTAGTTTATTTTTATTAAATGCTTAGTTGAACTAATTGAATTAATATAACTAGTTTATTTTTAGTAAATGCTTAGTTGAACTAATTGAATTAATATAACTAGTTTATTTTTAGTAAATGCTTAGTTGAACTAGTTGAATTAATATATATAACTAGTTTATTTTTAGTAAATGCTTAGTTGAACTAGTTGAATTAATATAATAACTAGTTTATTTTTAGTAAATATAATGCTTAGTTGAACTAGTCGAATTAATATGTAGAACTAGTTTATTTCTAGTAAATGCTTAGTTGAACTAGTTGAATTAATATATAGAAGTAGTTTATTTTTAGTAAATGCTTAGTTGAACTAATTGAATTAATATAACTAGTTTATTTTTAGTAGATGCTTAGTTGAACTAATTGAATTAATATAACTAGTTTATTTTTAGTAAATGCTTAGTTGAATTAATAGAAGTAGTTGAATTAATTGAATTAGCAAGTGTTTAGTTAAATTAGTTGAATTAATATATAGAACTAGTTTATTTTTAGTAAATGCTTACTTTGAACTAGTTGAATTAATATACCTAATTTATTTTTAGTAAATGTTTAGTTGAACTAGTTGAATTAATATATAGAACTAGTTTATTTTTAGTAAATGCTTACTTTGAACTAGTTGAATTAATATAACTAGTTTATTTTTAGTAAATGTTTAGTTGAACTAGTTGAATTAATATATAGAACTAGTTTATTTTTAGTAAATGCTTACTTTGAACTAGTTGAATTAATATAACTAGTTTATTTTTAGTAAATGCTTAGTTGAATTAATAGAAGTAGTTGAATTAATTGAATTAGTAAGTGTTTAATGTTTCGCCTAATATGAACATAAGAAATGTCGTCTGACGACGAAAAAAATTTCATTATGAGCGAATACTGTAAAGAACAGCGCGACCAATGCGACAGAAATTTCCTTGTTGATGGTAGGCGATTCAGCATCAAGCTGGATGAGACTTTCGAATTCGATACAGTAAGTCACAACGACAAGTCTGTTTTCGTAATTAAGCATGACTTATATATGCTTCATTTGCCTGACTTATAATTTTTAATTTTCACTATTCTACTAGCGCAATCCTTGGCATGCAAGAATTTTTGTCTTGGATAAGATATGTTTCAAAGATATGGAAACTATGGAGGTAAAGAGAGCTTACCTGAAAACTAAGTATGATGGTTATACTTTCAACGTCAAAGTATACAATGCACACACGTACACCTATTTTGAATGCAAAACTTGGCAAGCACTGTGCAAGGCTTATGCATTTGAGCCTGGTATGGTTATCACCTTTGATATTCGTCCGGAAGATGATATTGAAGGTAATAGAGATATATGGGTCGATGTGCAGACGCCTCCAGTTCTATCATTATGTGAGTTCTTCTCAATTATATTTTTGTCTTTAATATTGCTTATTCAAAAATAACTGACAACTAATTTCTATTGACAGCGTATCTCCATTCAACCAAACATGTCCGGCGCTTGGTAGACAGGACTTACTACTGTCCCGGCGGTGAACTAAACTGCGAGGAGATAAGTCAATATGTTTCATGGCTTGAGGATCTTCATACTGTCAAGACAAATTTTCTTCCTGCACTTGGAAATGTTAGTACTTAAAACGTGCGACCAATAGTGATGGTATTGAACTACGGTCACATCTATTTAGGAATGATGGTAAGATATTTACTATTTGTCCTCAGTGCATATTTTGCATACATATTTTTTTGCTAAACTTTCATTGCTAAGTATATTAATTAAGTACTATACGATGTTCTTCAACAGGGACTCCCGATGACAGTTGTGCCTCAGGGGATCGAGACTAAAGGTCAGATGTCAATTGTTAGCTTACGACCAAGATATCCTGCATTGCACATGAATGCATTCAAGATTTCTAGAAGCGATGAATGCTTAATAGTGAAAGATTGGAGGAAAATTGTTAATGATCGCAGAGAAGTACTAGGGGGCAGCAATGAGAAACGCAGCCCACGATTAGGAGATAGGTTCATCGGCATGCTCCAGTATGATCAATCAGGAGAGCTATACATGTTCTATGCTATTTTACCAGAGAGAGAGTAGCTAGCAGGAGTGATTTAGCTAGTTCTTCATGCTGCTCTTAATTAGTACTTGTTCTTTCATGTCCGTATTCTTCGTTCTGAACTTAAATGATTTGCTTTTGTGGTGTTATATATGAACGCTTATATCATGACAATCATGTTGAACTCGATGATTGGTTCTACTAGAAATTCTATTTATATATATATATAACGTGTACAATGTGTAGTATCGTAAAATACCAGCAAACGAAAAAGAATTAAAATGGAAACACAAAATTAAATGAAAAAGAAATCATAAAACTAAAAACCCCCCAAACCTTATAGTATCGGTTGGTCTTACCAACCAGTACTAAAGGGCTCCAGGCCTCCGGAGCAGGCTCGTGCCATGTGGTTGCCCTTTAGCACTGGTTCATGCTGAACCGGTACTAAAGGGGGGGGCCTTTAGTGACCACAATTTAGTGTCGGTTATGTAATCGGCACTAAAGGGCCTTACGAACCGGTGCTATTGCCCGGTTCTGCACTAGTGCATGATGGCTCTGGCGGTGGTGTCATGTTTAACACGTTGCTGTCGGATCGAAGGTGATGCGACAGTAGTGGGAGGCAGGCGGTATGGGACGTCTTTGTCTTCCGTTGTCTCCTCCAGAGGTATCCGGCTATCGAGGTGTCGGTAGACGGATAAGGACTGGGATGGTTCGGACGGTTTCAGCAACGAGTTTATGCACTCTGGTGGAAACACAGGATCTCTGATCAGACTATGTTGTCGTGCGCTGTGTCGTGTCCTTGCTGAAAGTGGTGGATCGAAGCTTGGCTTTGGGTATGAGAATCCGGAGTTCAACCTTATGGTGGACTCGCCATCATCGGCGCACGTGCGGTGATTTCTTCTTGAAGGCGTAGCCTAGAAGTTATGTATTTTCATTTATGTTGTATCTTGTGCTCTGTTGGAAAAGGCAGTGCCTAGGAGACGCTTAGGCACGTCTAGGCGCTAGGCAGTGGCCAAACGACTCGCCTAGGGCATAAATGAAGGTCTAGGCAGAGCAAACAAGGAATTGCCTACCCAAGAAAGAAATCATGCAACATATTGCATTAATATGCCAAACTGGTTATATTACAATGGCAGTAGACGGCAATTAACTTATTTATATGCCCTAAACTAATATCAACACCCATATAATAATCACAAATACACTACGAGTAAGAACTATATTACCGCCTAGGCCGCGCCTAGGGCGCTTAGGCACCGCCTAGGCACTAGGCGAAGTCCAACCGCCTCGCTTACGCTTACCGCTTTTTCCAACCTTGATCTTGTGTCATAAGGACTAGTGGCTATATGGGGGAGGTACTGTCGCGAGGTATACGGTCTCAGGATTTGTTTTTCGAGTTATTTCTGAGTCGATGGTGTTCAGCTGCTGGATTTTACACGTTTAATAATATATGGCTACATGCATCGTAGAGGCAGGGGTTTATCCTCCTTTTTGAAAAAACCGCTACTCCCTCCATATCAAAATATATAAACGTTTTTTGGCAATAACCTTCTGTCTAATAATTACTCTGCCATAGTTTTAGTTCAAAGTAGTTCCCTTGAGTAGGATAGTTTATACTAAGAGAAAATCGACGTTGATCCAACCTCTTTAGTTTGCAAAGAGCTAGCAAGATGTTAAGCATGCGAGTGTTTTGACCGGACAAAATAATTCAAAACAGTTTTGTCCAAGAAAATGATGTTCCATTCCCGCAAAGAAAATGATGGTATTGTCACCTAGGTTCTAGTTTGTTTGTATTTTGCGAGAATAACTTTTAGTCTATTCATCAACTGTTAAGGTAGTACAAAGAACAACAGAACTACAATTTACATCTACTGTAGATCACATGACGACGACTACTTGGAGCGAGTTTTAGTTTAACGTGGCAATATCGGGGATTCATTTTCTCATCTTCATAACCCACTCATTAACACCGTCAGCGTCAACCTTTGTCTCAAAATGGTTGTGGCCGTTGGAGCCGGCGATTATCAACCCGTCATGCTCATCCATAGGATGTCCGACATTTTGTATGCAAGCTCGTGGCCAACTGCTTTACCCACGAGAGTCAAACTGCTTTGACCAAAAGGTGGGATATTCTACCAACTCAGTATACAAGGCTCAGTTTTTTGGAACCTACTCCAACTTCTCAACGAAAAAGGTATGAAAAGCACTCGTAGAGATCCGAATTGCACTCTTCTCATGCTCTGCATTCACATAATTCTCACAAACAGATCCTCTAGGAGTATTATTTTTGAGCGGTATCCTCTAGGCATGTGTGGTGGTTCTCCTCACACGACTCGTCCCGCCATCTATGCCTTGGGCCGTCTTGAATCTGCCGCACACCTTTGCGAAGACTATCCTTTCACCTCCAAGGTCCGTCGTCTCGCTCAACTGAGGGATAACATTCATCGGCGGTGTCATTTCATCTATTCCCTCCGTTTCTAAACATTTATTTTTCTAGAGATTTCAACAAATGATTACATACAAAACAAAATAAATGAATCTATATTCTAAAATATGTCTACATATATTCGTATGTGATAGTTCATTTGAACTGTTTAAAAAGACAAATATTTAGGAATGGAGGGAGTAGCATTGATGCCTAGTTGAACTTTGCATTCTGATATGTGGAAAAGGGCAATATTCTTTTTTACGGTGAAAGGGCAAAAGTTACAAGCATAGAAGCCACTTCATCTACACCATGTGAAACATTTGGAAAGAACAGGCCGTCACATTTTTCAATGGCACAAGAATGACGCATGTCGAGGTTGCCCACCTCGCCTAAGAGCATCTCCAACAGACGCCCCAAACGACGCGCGCGCGGTAAACCCAGCTTTTAGCGCGCGCGGGGCGGTTTGCCGCCCTCCAGCAGCCGCGGGAAACGCGCGCGCGAAAAGGAGCCAGCTCGCGCGCAAGATTTGGCGCGCCGCTTCGCGCGCGCCTATAAAAGTACTGCGCGCGCCACGCGCCTTCTCCATGCTTTCTCTTCCCCTCTTCTTCTCCTTCTCTACCACGCGCCGCTCCAGCGCCCCGCCACCGACGCGCCGCCATGCCGCCGCGCCGCCGAGGAGCGTCCGGCTACCGCGGCGTCCGTCTGCGGCCCAACGGCAGCTACATCGCGGAGATACGCTCCGGCGAACTCCGGCTCGGCCTTGGCACGTAAGGGACGGCGCGACAGGCCGCCCGCGCGTACGACGCGGCGGCGTGGCGCCTAGGCCGGCCGCGCGGCCAGATGAACTTCCAAGATGTGTACACGCTCGAGCAAGCGCTCAACCTCGCCCCTCTGCCTCGTCTGAACACGGCGGAAGACCGTGCGGAGCACGCCGAGCAGCAAGGATAATAGTGGTAGTTCTTCACGCCGAACGATGACCGATGGCTGGACATCTGGCTAACTACCTCGGATGACACCGCCAAGGATAATAGTGGTGATGATGATAGCGACTTAGAGTAATTTTTTTTATTAATGCAATCTATGTTTATCGTTTGTTGTTTTTATTTTATGCAATCTATGTTTCGGATGTAATTAATCTATGCAATCTATCTAGTTTTTTAAAATTTCTGCTTTCAAAAATGCCTACATTTCTAGTTTAGAACGAGCGCGCGCGCTGCATTTTAGCGCGGTTGCTGGAGCGGGCGCAGCGCGCCGTAACAAACCAGGCGATGGGCGCGCGCTAAAGTTGTTTTTTGCACGCGCCGCGTTCGGCGTCTGTTGGAGATGCTCGAACGCCTGTCGTCTGTTGGAGATGCTCGAACGCCTGTTGGAGATGCTCCAAGACATCATCTAGTAGGGCGTGGAGTTTTTCCATGGGTTTGGGCATTTTCCGTCAAAAGCATGACTACTATTTATTTATTTATTTTGACTGGGGCAAAGCATGACTACTATGTTTGTCTTCTTGATGAAATGGTCGCTCCTGCCAGCTCATAAAAAAAGGCTTTCGACTTTATAAACTGAGCCTACCTTCTCCAAGTTGGCAGCGGCTTGGTTTCACTTTTTTGTGGGGGATCTGAGTTTCATCATCCTCAATAGTCCTAAACCAATGGGAGATCCCTCTTCCCTTGTTCACAGGAGTGTCATGGCAATGGGATCTGCTTCCCCCGATTCTTTTCATTCTAGTCATGACCCTCTACAGAACATTCGATTCTAGAATTGGTCACTATGGCTGAAACATCACGGAAGATCCGAGCACTTTTTTCATCCCAAATTAAGGGAGGACACCTTTGGGGTATATAATGAAGAAGAGAAAATTAAATTCATCATGCTTGGAAAAGCTAGATTCCACATATACTGCATTATCTGCAATACAGAAGCCTACACCTACCGGCTACTGCATCCTCTGCAGATTCTTCATATCTGAGTGCCGGGAGTAATGGATGGTGCCTCACAAGCACAGATGCCTATACTACTGCAGCCTCTGCAAATTCTTCATATCTGATTCCACATCCACCGGGAATTTCAGCATAGCCTTCAGTTTAGTTGCAGCCTCATCAAGGTGATCGATTTCCAGGTATCTTTTGCTTGGGGACGCAAACAGAACTTCGTTCACGTCTTCTTCAAGTTGCAGTGAGTATAGGTTTTCAAAGACCTAGATAAATAGAAAATCGTTAAATCTAACAATAGCTGTACTTACACCTATGCAGTTAGGAACACATGCGTGCCCTATACCCTTCTTACCGCTTTCAATCGTGAAATGACCATTTCCTTGACTGCAGATGATCGCGCGACTAGATTGATGATGAGAAGGCCCCCAGCTGAAAGGAACCTTTTTGCTGACATAAGGAAAGCATCTTCGACAAAGTTTGCTGGGGGGCAAGACAACCCAGAACTGTAACCAGGACTCCCAAGTTAGAGTCTATTGATGTGAACTGTTTGGCAAAAAGAACAGAAACTGAACGGTGGATGACAACAAAGAAAAGTTGAGGGACTGCACCTTAGATCAGATGAATCAACATCAACAATAAGAATTCTAACTGCATCACTGTCTTTGCCATTTGGTTCAGAATGGGCATTTTCTTCAATGAATTTGATTCCGTCCCCCAAATGCACCTAATGCAAGGGAAGGGGAAAATGTAATGAGGCTCAATGCTACAAATAGCTCATTATCATGCTTATTAGTTAGTACACGTACTACTAAGCTCCTAAACATGAATTCCTAGAGGAGGAATGCAGTATTACATTACTAGAGTACAAGAAAAAAGAGCATCCATCATTCTTTATTCATAGGGAAATGTTGCTTCCAAAAATCATCATAGAGACGAATATAATATATTTCGATCAGAATCATTTAACACATTAAACAGTTGCAATAGACCTTGCTAAGCTTTTATGGTCATATAAATAATAAGAACAGCACTAAGAACACTATGTATGTTTTCAAAGAAAAGAAAGTGACTGAAATGTAATATATACTTATTTCACATAGTTCAAAATACACCTTCAATTGCTCATCCATTGAAAAGCCAAAATATTTCGCCGCTACCTCCTCCATCATGGGGTCCAACTCAACAACCTGTAAATTTTGGGAAGTATGATCACCCAGTTCAATCAGTCGACCAAAAATTGGAAATATTTCCCTTTACCTCAATATTAAGATGAGGGAGGCATCCACGAAGAAACATTGGTAAACTCCCGGCCCCAAGGCCTACAATAGTGGTACTGACCTACAAAATAAATTGCTACCTAGTATCACAAATTGAACTTAGTGCTTTAACGGAAAATTAATAACTCAAGGTATTGCAGAGGTTCAGGCATTCAGCATATAATGATATCATATTACTTACCCTTTCTCCAGATGATGCCGCAGCACTCAGAGCAGATGCAACTAAAGAAAGCCCACATATGATACTACTGTGATAAGAGCTACCAAGATAGCTATGGTCAACCCTGAGACTGTCCTTGGATCCTACATATTATAAAGACCAACCAATTCTGGGCTTAAAGTAAGATAAGAAGTAAAGTGGTACCTGATTTTGATTGTCTTATTGCATAGGTGAAGACCAATAACGTCAGTAGGTGTAGAAATATAAAAATGAGGTAACAACAGTTATCCAACCAGGGTTTGAAATTCTAGATTCACAAACAGTCCAATATCACAGACAGTATCAATTCCACCAGTTACAGCAGAAACTAGTTTTTCCTGGGCAGTTTGCAACAACAACAACAACAACAACAACAACAACAACAACAACAACAACAGCAAAGCCTTTAGTCCCAAACAAGTTGGGGTAGGCTAGAGGTGAAACCCAAAAACAATTTTCACTTATTTCACTTATTTGAATAAAAAATCTGACGAAAATGTTTGCAATTCAGGATTTGTTTCCCAGGCAACCTCTAGGAAAAACAGATACCTGTGGGCCTTTTACTACCAGGATTTTGAACCCTGATTCCAACAGCAAAAGAGAATGCTGGAGAACCGATCAGTTTTTTCTCTCATTGACAGAAAAAAAAAGAGGATAGATACAACAATGCTTGCATCTCAGTTGAGAACGAGTAGGATTAACAAGCATTATAAGAGAAAATGGAATGGAGTAAAATCATAAAGAATTCGGAGTTAGGCCATTTTTGAAAGGTTTAGAATTACTTCAAAAAATATTACAACTCTCCGCAAGTACCCAGAGTGAGGGAAGATCAACATGCATCATTTAGTATCAGATGAATAACTAAACAAATATTCTCAAAGTAAACATGTAGAACAAAAATAGTTACAGCAACTGGAAAGAATTCAGAGCATAACTCATATAGAACAATGCCATGCATGAAATGCTCTCTTCATTAATCTAGAAATTAACTGTATTTAAAATGCAAAAAGGTTATCGACAAATAGAAGTGTTTTGATTGGAAACCTATTGTACATGTTAAGACAATCAAAATTTCGCAACAAAACTATCAGAATACATAGCCATGACGCCAAGAGGCCTAATGCCGAAAAAAGTAAGCTCAAACCAAAGCCATCAAGGGCATGGATTATTCCTGCCAACAAGGAAAGCAACACAATATAGCAGTAACATTGGAGGTTAACATTAAAAATAGGAAAATACCAGTGAGTCCCTTTTTCTGGCTCTTCTTTTTTGATGATGCAGATGAGTTCTCGGTCTTACTGTCCGTCTCGTCACTTGGTGATTCTCTGATTAACAATGCTTCAGATTGCACTAAGCCAGAACTTCTTTTAAAAATAAGTCGTCGGAACATTTTTTCAGACATGCAGCTTTGATCTCCATCAACATTTTCATAAAGAACATCTTCCACAACCATAGGACCTGTTATTTCTGATGTTACCTTCAAATGCACACAAAAAGGTCAGCCGAGGTATTGGATGTGTGTGATCCGACATTACAGCAAATTAGAGAATCATGCGGCTTTCAAAATTCAAATAAAAGCATATGGGCGTATTAGTCCAGTTCCAGCTGCCTCCCTTACTATTGCGGTCCTATCTATACAGAATCAAATACATGTCAAACTCTCCAAAGCCAGCTAGGACGAGGTTGATTCTTCATAGGAGGCAGAGACACTCACTCAAAACCCCAAACTGAATCATGCCATCCACAAACAGATGATGTCCACACAGCTTTCTGATTCAGTGCAGGAATGGTCAAGACAGGGAACCAGCATCTGGTTCTTAGGATATATATGTTAGAGAACGTGAGGAAGAGAGAATGACCGAACAGTTTTCTGTATTGAGGAGGAGAGAGAGATATACAAGGTTACATGGGCCTGGGCCTCACTCTAGACTATGGGCCTGGGCCTGTACAAGACAAACACAACATACCCCACTCTAGACTATGGGCCTGGGCCTGTACAAGATAAACACAACATATATACTTAACACCCCCCCTTCAAACTTAAGGTGGGTCAGGAGCATCTCATACACCAAGTTTGAGAGTGTGAAACCTATGCTGATCTCTAGTTTGTGCCTTGGTGAAGAAATCTGCGACTTGAAGCTCTGATGGGACATATTGTAGCTTAACAGTGGATTGTTGACAATGAGATCAAGTGAAAAATGCATCCACACCAATGTGTTTGGTCAACTCATGCTTGACTGGGTCATTAGCAATCTGAATAGCAGCAGTGCTGTCACAAAGAAGAGGTGTTGGTGTATGACATAAGACACCAAGATCATCCAATAGCCAGCGAAGCCATACAATCTCTGCTGTAGTAGTAGAGAGAGCCCTAAGCTCTGCCTCGGCGCTGGAGCGAGACACGGCAGTTTGCTTCTTTGATTTCCATGCAATGAGAGATGTACCAAGAAATATGCAATAGCCAGTGACCGAGCGACGATCAATAGGATCACTCGCCCAAGTGGAATCAGAGTAAGCATGAAGCTGGAGCTGACTGGAATTAGCATAGAACAAGCGGCGAGATGTAGTTCCCCTTAAATACCTAAGGACTCGGAATAGGTGACCATGATGAACTGAGGTGGGAGCACAGACAAATTGACTGAGAATATGGACTGCATGTGCGATGTCAGGTCTGGTCACTGTGAGGTACACTAGACTGCCGACGATGTGACGGTAGCGAGAGGGATCCTCAAGAGGAGTGCCATCAGTAGGACGCAACTGCAGATGAAGCTCCATAGGTGTAGCAGCAATGCGCGTGTCAGTGAGACCTGAGCGAAGAATCAAATCCTGAGTGTACTTTTGCTGGGAGATATAGTAACCATCATCGGTGTGCTCAACCTCAATCCCGAGAAAATAGCTGAGAGACCCCAAATCTGACATCTTAAATTGTTCACTCAATTTTTTCTTAACAAAATCAATATACCCAACATCATCTCCAGTGATCAACATGTCATCTACATAAAGTAGAAGCAATGTACGGCCATGCTCAGATGTATGAATGAAGAGTGCAGGGTCATGTTCGCTAGGAGAAAAACCGGCAGCTTGAATCACAGAACTGAACCGCTCAAACCAGGCACGAGGGGCTTGCTTAAGCCCATAAAGAGCCTTTCGAAGACGACAAACATGACCTAATGGAACCTTGATACCTGGAGGTGGCTGCATATAAACCTCCTCATGTAAATCACCATGAAGGAAGGCATTCTTCACATCCATGTGGTAAATTTTCCATGACCGAGTAGCAGCCACAGCAATTAGAGTTCGAACTGAAGTCATGTGAGCAACAGGAGCAAACGTCTCATCATAATCTTTCCCATGAGACTGCTGAAAACCTCTTGCAACAAGGCGAGCCTTGTAGCGTTCCACAGAACCATTTGACTTGGTTTTAACCTTATACACCCATTTGCAAGTGATAGGGACTGAACGAGGAGGTAATGGTACCAAATCCCATGTACCAGTACGCTCTAAGGCTGCAAGCTCCTCAGACATAGCCAGTTGCCACTCAGGTGACACAACTGCCTCCTGATAGGTACTAGGCTCAGAAACAACCCCTGCATACAAGTCCTTCTTGTATCGCGTTGCTAGAGAAGAGCCGTCAGTGCAAGGATCAGTAGTACTGGCTGGAGGAGTAGAAGACAAAGGCATAGATGACTGCGTGTCACATGGAACTTTAGAACGACGAGTGTAATGGAAAGTACTGGCTGGAGGAGTAGAATAACGACGAGTGTAATGGAAAGGAAGACTATCTAGAGGTGGAGCTAGTGGAAGAGAGAAAGGAGCTGGTGAGGAAGGAGATGAAACATGTGGTGGAGATGGTTCTGATGTTAGGACAGAGGAAGGTTGTTCAGCTATGGACTCATCTAAAAAGATAGGTGGAAGTGAAAGAAACGAGGTAGACTCTAAAGAAGTTGAGGATGATGGTTTAGTGGAAGGGGAATAGAAGAAGGGTTGATCCTCAACAAAAGTGACATCGCGAGAAAAGCGAATGCGGCGAGCAGAAGAATCATAGCAACGGTAGCCCTTATGTTCAAGACTATATCCAAGGAAGACACACTCAGCAGACTGAGCAGTCAACTTGGTACGCTCACGAGGTGCTAAAAGAACATAACAAGTACAACCAAAGACACGGAGGTGGTCATACGTGGGAGGAGAACCAAACAAAACCTCACCAGGACACTTGCCCTCAAGGCGAGTAGAAGGTTGGAGATTGATAAGATAAACAGCAGTTGAGATAGCTTCACCCCAAAAATGAGTGGGGACAAAGGAAGAAATCAGAAGGGTACGAGCTGTCTCAACAATATGGCGATGCTTACGCTCAGCAACACCATTCTGAGCATGGGCACCAGGGCATGAAAACTGAGGGAGAGTACCCTCAGATGAGAGAAACTCACAAAAAGCAATAGATAGATACTCCCCCCCGGAGTCAGAACGAAAAACACGAACATCACTGGAAAACTGAGTATGGACCATATGTACAAAAGCCTTATATATAGAAAACAACTCAGAACGATGCTTCATAAAATAGACCCAAGTATGTCGAGAGTGATCATCAACAAATATGACATAATGTTTGTGGCCACCTTTTGAAACAAAGGGGGAAGGACCCCATACATCAGAGTGCACTAAATCAAAAGGATGACTAGAATGAGTAGTGCTGGAAGAGTATGGAAGCTGTATTTGTTTCCCTAGCTTACAACCCTTACAGTGAAAACCAGCATCTATGGAAACATGACCCAAAACACCTTGTCGAACAAGGGTAGATAAACGAGAACCACACAAGTGACCTAAGCGATGGTGCCACTGGGCAAAAGAAAACGACGAAGTGGATCTTGATGTTGATGCAACCATCCGGAACGCGGATGTGGTGGAAGCTGAAGGAAGGTGTAAGGTGTCAAGGATGTAGAGGGATGTGGATCCTCTACGGCGATGGCCAGTTCCAATGACCCTCTTGCTCTGACGGTCCTGCACATAACAAAATGAGTCATCAAAACCAACAAAGTAGTTCATATCAGCAAGCTGGCCAACAGACATAAGATTCATGGACAGCTCTGGAGCAAAGGAGATGGCAGGAACAGAAAACTTGGATGTGCAAAGAGAACCCTGATGAGTAATAGAACAAGGTGTACCATCAGCAGTCTGAACAGAGGCACCATCCCGCACTGGCTGGCAAGACACAAGCTGAGAGCGATCAGAGGTCACATGGAAAGAAGCTCCAGAGTCCAGAACCCAAGGCTGGGTTGCAGCAACGGCGGGCTGAGAGAGAACAGATGCAGAAGCACCCCTCGCTTGCTGCTGATAAGGAGCCTGGGGTGCATGACGCTGCTGATTGAGGGCCCGTCTAGCCTGAAACTCAGCTAACAGCTCTGGATGAAGCTTGAAACAACCATCTCTATGGTGTCCTGCCTTCTTGCAGAACGAGCAGATGACAGCTGAAGGTGTGCCCTTGGAGGCACCTGGCCGCTGAGGAAAAGCCAGAACACTAGTGTGTAGAGTCTGCGCAGAAATAGTCCCAAGAGAACGGAGACGAGTCTCCTCAGCGATCAAGCTAGCAAGTGCCTCTGTCAAGGTGGGAGGAGTCGTACGACCAAGCAATTGAGTGTGAATGTTCTCAAAGTCTGGCTTGAGACCCATCACAAACTGAAACATGAGAGTCTGATGGTCGTACTTTTCCTTCGCTGCACATGACTCACAACCAGAATTACCCTTTGGAACCATGGAACCTAGCTGCCCAGTGATGCGAGTGAAAGCTCCATAGTACTCTTCTATGGACATGTCCTCTGGCTGCCGAGTGTTGTGTAAATTCTGCAACAAGGAGAAATGAAGTGCACTGCTGGGCTGAAGGTAGCGCTGCTCAAAGTACTTCCATATCTCTTTAGCTGAAGTGTGATGCTCAAGACTCATTCGGAGTGAGGGTTCAACACCCAGAATTAAAACTCCCATCACACGATCATCGATCTTTTGCCAAGACTTCCTTGCTGCATCATCATTTGGACTAGGTGGATCATCTGTCAGATGAGAAACAAAACCAGCCGTCCTCAAGACAGTCCGGGCAGAAAATGCCCATTCCCTGTAGTTTGAACCATCAAGCTTGATATCTATGATCAAAGAACCAAATCCGAAATCATTTCTTGCCATAGTGGTGAGCGGCCAGCAGCTGGAAACACCCAATTTGATAGCAGCTGCAGGCAGCAACAAGAGATGAGCAGCAGACAGCCACAAACAAGAGCAGCAACCCACTAGGCTGGCTGCTGCTTGCTGGATCTCACTGGATAGAAGGAGGAGCTTGCTGGATCTTGCTATATAGGAGGGGAACGCCTGGAGCTTGCTGTAGAGCAGGGAAGGCACCAAGAGCTTGCTGGAGATGGCTGCTGGAGAGCAGGGGAAGTATTCTCACAGAGTAGTTGTGAGGACACACAGAGGAGCTGCTGGAGAGCAGCTCCTACAGGTTGATGACGAAGATGGGATGGGGCAGCGATGTGGATGTCTCCTCACCAGACAGATCCGCCTGAATCACCTCACCGGCGGCGATTTCATGGGTGGCGGCTGGAAGAGGGACTAGGGTTTGGTCCTGGTCTGATACCATGTTAGAGAACGTGATTTAGAGAGAATGACCGAACAGTTTTTTGTATTGAGGAGGAGAGAGAGATATACAAGGTTACATGGGCCTGGGCCTCACTCTAGACTATGGGCCTGGGCCTGTACAAGACAAACACAACATATATACTTAACAATATACTCCAAGAAAATTCATTAGATGGATCCTCCCAAGCAATTACACAAGTTTACAAATATCTGACAGTTAATTTAATCCTGCCAAATGATAACAATCTCATTCTCAGATAGTTTACTCGGTCCAGTGTCCTAGGAAGATGGATAACATCACCGAAAAAATTGAACAACACACCGAGCACTATATACATATCTTGTATATAAGATACCATCTATGGAAGGAAGCGTGTCTGTTCAACTTTTTGGAGAGGGTAGCATAAACCCTGGTTTCTAGGAGTAGTCCTTTTTTTGACAGGTTTCTGATAGTAGTTACCATGCAATGACAGCTTGAAGGGAGGGGCAATAGGAATGAATTCAAGCTCACTAATTCATCATTCTTGGTTTGCATGTGACACTCTTACCATGCTCGTCCTCACAAAGAGGATGTAATAGCAGTGAACCAACCATATTTTAAGAAAACCAAGTGACATTCCAAATAACCATCCATAGCCTGGTAAACTAATCAGATGTTTAGGAAACCTCGATTGATGAGGTAAGGCCTTCTGAATCCTGGAGCTACAATACTGATCCTGTGCACGACTGCATGGCACTGTTTATACAGCATCAAGGCAGTGGTCTCCATGACGAATATGTGCGAGACTTCGTCGTCAGCCTTCTAGTTTCCAAAACATCTGATGAGTTTTCCTAGGACACAATCCAGTTATTTGGAGTATCAATTAGTAATTGCTAAAGATAGAGCTATTTTCCTATTAATTCCCTACTCAACCTTGGTACAAGTACCAATGAAATTTCTCTTCATGCATCCCAGTCCCCTCGAGTTTTGCCATCCGGCCTCTCTTCAGCCAGTATTTACGCCTATGAACTGAAGTTCATAACAATGTGAGCTACTATGATCAGTGAGAATCCAGCGCAAGAATACTGATCATCAATGGTAAAGTGCAACCAAAATAGTCCAGAAGACAATATGACAAGCAGACGAATAAAGGGAAAGCAAAGGTTCTTATCAAACAAGATGTTCAAAACTAGAAGTTAGACGACAACACTAGGACTAAAAAGCTTTAGAATGAGAAGCAGCTAAACTGGTCCTGGACTTCTGGTTGAACGCGAAACATTATATCTTATCAGCTCACAGCTTGAAACAGTTTGCTCAAGTGACATACTTCAACTTCAAAGGTCTAAACCCCAGATGGAATTGTATGCTTGCACCAATTTATTCGACAATGATAATCATATTAAGACATTCACTATGTGCCCATGAATCTATAAAGGAAAAGGCTGCAGTTGAACATCTGTTGGATGAGTTGAAGTGGTTTTGACTGTTACGGTCTAGCAGTAATGAACTTGATGAGAGAATATTAGAACAGTACAATCATTAGATAAAAACAATTTATCGAGAAACAAATCCAATTTGGACCATGAAATTTATCAAGAAACAAATCCAATTCGGAGCATGAAATTTGGTAACTGGTACATGTCCGAGTTGAACCCCCCACCCCCACCCCCCACCCAACCCCGCGACAAAACCAGGTATTGGAGACCCTCAAGTGTCAAGACCAAATAACTCAAATGGCAATGTGATGTCAAGGCATATGCCGGTTTCGTGAAAGTGGCACATACGACAATATGGATTATTATTATGATTTCCAATGATTTAATCTAAAAGTTCAGCTTACAAAAAAAATCAAACTAGACAAGACAGGACACTCACCCACCCCCAAACGCGGATTTCTGAAGAAATATTATCTGATTAGGCCAATCAAAATTGATCGCCAAATTTTTCTACAGTTGTTCAGCCATTCCCTGAACTCAGAATTAGTTTCTAGGATGAAATTAAAGTGGAATCAATATAAAATCTACACTGTCAGCCATCTTTGCGCCACTTTGGCCAAACCATCCACGTCATACATCACAGCAATGACATAACCCTCAAAACCGTGTATGGATTCAAGATGGCCAGGTTATAAAACTGAGGGTAAAAAAATACTTGGTATATATTGTGTAGTTGGGGGTTCAACTGTCCAAGATAGACCTTTCCACCAAACTTAGGCTAATTTGTTAATGTTGACCCTAAGAAGAAAGGGCAAGAATCATTGCCACTGGACTAGATTTCCTGATAAAATTAGACAGTTTTTTTCGAGGTGGAATTTTTTTTGGACATTAACAATACCTCCTGCAGAATATCTCTTTGTTTCACGCCATCACTAGCCATCATGAATCTGCATAGGTTTGATGCACCAGCACCCCCGAAGTAACAAAAATAGTTAGAACAAAGCCAATTGAAAAAGGTCATACGATAAATAGTTAGAAAAGAGCCAAATAAGATAAGCTGAGTAGTGATCAATGCACAATAGGATATTCAGTTGTCATGTGTCAGTGCATTAATTGTAGACGGACCACACACTTAAAAGTTTGCTTGCGCATATTACTATCAAATGTAACAACAATAGTCTAGCTATTTCCAAACATAATAGTGCACAGTGATAATGCAGATTTCACTGAATTTCAGGTCAATGTTCAGAACAAAGACGAAGGTAATCGAGAGACTGCATCATAATGCACATCTGCAACTACAATATAATTAGTTACAGAGAGTTACCTAACTGATAAAAAATTAAAAACCAGAACAGGGACAACCACATCATTTACTCCATGTTATTTTTGAGCATTGACAAATATAAAATTAATTTAACCTACCGTTGCTAGAATGCACACGGTTGAGCAAAAGAAGAGGGTGTGCCTGTAATTAAGGGATGCAATTGGTGTGGGATCATAAGCAAAAAGGCTGGGATAATAATGATGATGATGATATATCTTTTCCTAAATAGGGTGACGAGCAGAATAAACACATCAAAGTTATTTGGCATTAGAATAATATTATTAAAATAAAATCAATTTTTCTATGGGCCAATGACAGGACACTCTTTCGCCCGAATACATAATGCAAAGTTTGGCTTAGTTATTTGATGTATTAATTACTTTCTGCACACGATAATGCCTACTTGTAGTAGAAAGTACTGACAGAATTTAACAAAGAAAGCACTGAGACATACGGCATAGGGTCTGTCTCTTCAGGATATTCAGGTTCTAGATCCATAACAAGAGGAGATAAATCCTTCTGCGAATAGCAAAAATATTATGTTACGACCTGACATAAAAATAGGGGCCTTTAGCAATCGCACAATAATGAGAAACATCACCTTAACAACATCAATGTCAGCACTTGCATGTCTGCTATCGAGGAATACCTAGCACAGCACAAATATAAGCCATGAAAATGAAGCAACATATCCTAGATAGCAAAGAGATAAACACGCAGTCTGCATACCATGATTAGACGAGCAGCCTTTGCACTTTCAACAACAAGCCACTGCCCTTCCTCTGAAGCAAATAACCATTCCTGAGCTCGTGCCTGAAAGAAGGTATTTTCGTTAGCAATCACGAATGGACAGAAGTGATGAACTATTTGAGTACTTTTCTATTTTCTTGGGTACAATATTGAAACATGCGGTGAACATCGAATGAAAGCTACTGTGGTTAAGCAAAGCCTAGTTGTTAAGATTAGTTGACCAACAGGCCACTCTCACAGATAAAGAACTTCCATTTTGTTGCGGTGGAAAAACAGCGACAGCCATAAATCAGAGACTTAATGAGAATGAGGGATCAACTATATTAAAAACCATACTAGGGTAACAGAAATTTAATTAATTGAAATGGGATCGATGCCAGCATATTTATAGGCTCCATTACAGAGATAAAGCAGGAAATGATGATACAACAACAACAACAACAACAACAACAAAGCCTTTAGCCCCAAACAAGTTGGGGTAGGCTAGAGGTGAAACCCATAAGATCTCGCGACCAACTCATGGCTCTGGCACATGGATAGCAAGCTTCCACGCACCCCTGTCCATAGCTAGTTCTATGGTGATACTCCAATCCTTCAGGTCTCTCTTAACGGACTCCTCCCATGTCAAATTCGGTCTACCCCGACCTCTCTTGACATTCTCCGCACGCTTTAGCCGTCCGCTATGCACTGGAGCTTCTGGAGGCCTTCGCTGAATATGCCCAAACCATCTCAGACAATGTTGGACGAGCTTCTCTTCAATTGGTGCTACCCCAACTCTATCTCGTATATCATCATTCTGGACTCTATCCTTCCTCGTGTGGCCACACATCCATCTCAACATACGCATCTCCGCCACACCTAACTGTTGAACATGCCGCCTTTTAGTCGGCGAACACTCAGCGTCATACAACATTGCTGGTCGAACAACCGTCCTGTAGAACTTGCCTTTTAGCTTTCGTGGCACTCTCTGTCACAGAGAATGCCAGAAGCTTGGCGCCACTTCATCCATCCGGCTTTGATCCGATGGTTTACATCTTCATCAATACCCCCATCCTCCTGCAGCATTGACCCCAAATATCGAAAGGTGTCCTTCTGAGGTACCACCTGCCCATCAAGGCTAACCTCCTCCTCACACCTAGTAGTACTGAAACCGCACATCATGTACTCGGTTTTAGTTCTACTAAGCCTAAGCCCTTTCGATTCCAAGGTTTGTCTCCATAACTCTAACTTCCTATTTACCCCCGTCCGACTATCGTCCACTAGCACCACATCATCCGCAAAGAGCATACACCATGGGATATCTCCTTGTATATCCCTTGTGACCTCATCCATCACAAGGGCAAAAAGATAAGGGCTCAAAGCTGACCCCTGATGGAGTCCTATCTTAATCGGGAAGTCATCATTGTCGATATCACTTGTTCGAACACTTGTCACAGCATTATCGTACATGTCCTTGATGAGGGTAATGTACTTTGCTGGGACTTTGTGTTTGTCCAAGGCCCACCACAAATTCCGCGGTATCTTATTATAGGCCTTCTCCAAGTCAATGAACACCATATGCAAATCCTTCTTTTGCTCCCTGTATCTCTCCATAAGTTGTCGTACCAAGAAAATGGCTTCCATGGTCAACCTCCCAGGCATGAAACCAAACTGATTTTGGTCACGCTTGTCATTCTTCTTAAGCGGTGCTCAATGACTCTCTCCCATAGCTTCATTGTATGGCTCATCAGCTTAATTCCACGGTAATTAGTACAACTCTAAACATCCCCCTTGTTCTTCAAGATTGGTACTAATATACTCCGTCTCCATTCTTCTGGCATCTTGTTTACCCGAAAAATGAGGTTGAAAAGCTTGGTTAGCCATACTATCGCTATGTCCCCGAGGCCTTTCCACACCTCAATGGGGATACAATCAGGGCCCATCGCCTTGCCTCCTTTCATCCTTGAAGATTAGTACTAATAAAGCAGGAAATCATGATAAGGAGATTAAAAAATATTCAGCAAAGCATTGCTGGGTGTGCATATCCGTCATTTGTGGACTACTACTGGACTTGAACCAAATTAAGAATATTAAAGATGGAAAATTCTTAATTCCCAATAGATGAAAAAAAAATGGCATGAATAAGATCCTAATAATGCAGGGGTTAGTCCCATATAATTGTGAGGCCAATCCACTAAGTGAAGTTTGTCTCAGTGATCTATTCCCAGTCCTGATTGCTCATTACTTAAGATCTATTAAAACAATAAGATTCCTCATGTGAGGAGATAAATCGTAAAACTTACATCAAGAATGAACATTGAAGATCACACAAAATCCACAAAGTTCTCCATGCCACTAAACGTTAGAAAACTAATAACTCCTAAAAAGTTTAAGAGGGCTAGAATTTTATAAATTAGTATCAGTTAGTTTGAAATTAAAATGGAACAGGACTGGAGTGGACCATTCATCAAACCTATCCACATACTTTGTTTGAGAAATTTAATGGGTTAGTCTGTCAACCACCTCGACCCTCATAAGCACAGGGATACAGAAATATGGGGGATGGGGTCCACCCCCAAAATCATGGGTTAATTGGTTGACAGACCAACACACTAGCATAAGGCAGTCCCTCAAATCAAACAACATATACATTAGCATCTGTAGCTCTAACAAATAGCTGCATTTAATCCAGCAGATTCATGATTGCAGTATGATAAGAACGACAGCATTAATCTCATTCAAACACTGAATATGCATGCTTAGCCTGCTGACTTATCCACTTCCCAGGCTGAAAAAACTGTCCTCAAGATGGAAGTTAGTTCTTCTACATAAACAATACTCCCTCCATTCCATAATGCAGTGCGTATAGATTTTATGAAAAGTCAAACTTAGCAGACTTTGACCACCAAGTGAAAACTATCTATATCTACAATACCAAACATAAACAATATTAAAATTTAACTCACAATGTATCCAATGACATCCATTTGGTATTATAATTGTAAATAGTTTCTAAACATGGTCAAAGTTAATTGACTTTTTGAAAAAATCTATATGCACCACATTATGGAATGGAGGGAGTAACTTGCTTCAGTAGTCATTAGTTGCACTATTATTGTTGTGCACTCTGTAACTCTTCCAGAATCCTAAGCTTCTGTCGAATTGCACAAAGAAGCATTAACTACATGTCCCCATTTCTTCTCTCTTTTAAGCTTTCTCTTGGGATTTAAAGACCAATACACGATTACAGCATCCACATCACATCCACAGTAAAATTTGAGTTTGTTGACATATTTGTACGACAATTTCTTATCTCCAGCAATCGGAATTTACCTCTGTTCAAGAAATCATCCGATTAACCCGTTAACTTGTAGATTAATCCCTACTCGTAGGGTCACCGAATAGCCAATAAACTGATAAATCAGCCAATTAATTGGTTAAATGGCTGATTAGCCTATTAATCCCCTACTCGCCAGCCATCCGAGCAGCTAGCAGTTAACGAATTCCTCAACAATATTTTACAGTGACAATAGAGAGGGAAATAGAATGGTATGGCATCGACATGATAATAGTCCATGTATACTCTAGTCTGAGGCAACTTTGTGTATCATGTGGACTCCAATTTAAGGCAACTTCGTGTGTACCACCATAGCACGTTTTCAGGCGATAATAAGAATATGGACACAAAACTAACACATCAATGAAGATCACATTGACAGTAAGATTGGCATAAAATGCATAGATTAAAGGATTAAATCAGTAAGAAAACAAAATAGTCCCAAAGCTGCAAACAGACCCACGTAAATCTTGATCAAGAAATTTTACATTTCTACTGTGTCTCAGTTTTTGAAGGTTTATTGCAAGATAGAGGCAATGATTGGCTAAGGGATTCAGTTAAACAGTAATAGTAATAAAAAAATACTGCATAGGCACAGGTGCGAATTGACAATATATAACAGACCTTAGGCACAATAAAAACTCCACAGTGGTATACAAATGTCTCGTTTTGATTCTTGGCATCCATTAAAACAGCTTTGTAGCAATACAGTGAGCTTCCTTGTTCACCGAGAATTAACTGCCTCCTTCGTCCTGGGACAATAACCTTTAGATCTCCAATAGCGCCCAGCTGAAGATCTCGCAACGAGAAAAGTATATCAACACCAGAATTGTGTGACTCCCGGATTTTGTTCTCGTTTTGCAGAGCATGAATTACTGCATTTGCCTGTAGCACCAACATAGAACATCGAGTAAAATGTAAGTCCTGACAAGAACTTAATTATTTATAGTATTTCATAATATTTACTCCCTCCATTCCATAATGTAGTGCATATAGATTTTTTGAAAAGTCAAACCTCACAAACTTTGACCAAGTTTTTGGAGAAAAGCATTTCATCTAGAATGCCAAGCATATATCGATTCATTACAAGTAGTCTCATATTTTATATATTTGGTATTGTAGATATAAATAGTTTTCTCTATAAACTTGGTCAAAGTTTGACTTCTTGAAAATATCTATACGCACTACATTACGGAACAGAGGGACTATATCAGACGAACATAACAGTACCTGTTGCATGTTACAGTATTCAGCAGACTGGTCCACTAGTGATTTTATTGTGCGTACAACACCCATCTTCCCTTTTACCATGACCACCATGAAGGTCTGGAAGGCAGACTTGCTAGAGGGTTCACTAGCTATAGCTTGAATAGTCATATCCCATCCAAACCTGAACTCAGACAAAAGTAGGTCTACAAGAGAAAGTAGAAAAAAGAGTTTAAACAAGGTTTCAATATTAATTGGTTGATTACATAGAAAATAGTCCATCTGTTATTTTGTAATCTTCAGAAGTATCTATATTGGCTGCAGATACATCATACATTGTAATAATATCATAGATTTTCTGGTAAAGGCATTTTCAAAATCTCATGACCTTTTTATTTGTACTAATACAGAGCTTAAAACCAAGTGGTCACTCACAGAGTAACACAGTAAAAGAAGTGTAACTGCCAAATTGGAACCATGTCAAATTCAAAATCACGCATATGCATATGTCAAGTTAAAAGCCAAAAAAATATGGAGAAGGTACAAGGTGGCAACTGCGAAACATCCTGTTGTCAGTAAGTGATTGAAGTTCACCTAAAACATGGGATTCTGCTAGAGTAAAGCATGCAAATTTCCCGCCTGACTTCAAAACCCTCTCGGCCTGAAAAAGGTGCCTGCTTAGTCAGGCATGACATGAAGAAAATAATATTTCCATCAAGCCTACTAGATTACAGCAAGTAAATGGGAGTAAATTTAAACAAACACAAAACCGAAATACCTCGTCTAGATATTTCATCCCCAGTTTTGTGCCAACCTCCGGCTCCATAAGAGCATCCAATCCTCCCTTATCAAGTATGAAATCAAACGAACCATCTGGAAACTGCCAATTTGGGATGTAAGGCGGCTTCCACAAGAATGTTTGTTACAGGTTGCTAAACAAATAAAGCATAGAAGCCAACAAAAATCCTTACAAACGGCATGGGAAATGAGAAGCATAAAGCAATTGAAATTTAATAAAAGTATACTTGGGAACAGCACTACTGACTTCAGTTCACATGTTAAGTGGAATCACAAATGTTGCCCAGCAGATGTAATACCAAGGTCATTCTGAATAACAACAGGGTAAATATTTCCATTTTGTTTTTAGCTAAAACCATAAGTATCTTCTGGAAGCTATCTCAGAGGGACAACATATCAGTTCAGTTACAAGACTATGCACTGACAACACACGGATACTCGTCCATGGAACCTAAACCAACCGGTTCTATAGGTAGGAAATCTAATTCTAGTTATGGTATTGATGTTCATAACAGAAAACGCTGTTCTTCATTCAGTGGCTAAAATTGTGTTCCATTACAACATCAGGTCCAATCGAGCATTGCAAACCTCATTACTGTACTCCAACTAAATCCAGCACAAATGAACAGACAAATTCTAAATTGGCACGGTGCAACCGCAATTCATGGACGCAGGAGGCCGTACCTGCATATTGGTCATGTCCATGACGCGCCAACGCATCTGAGGGCGCACACGGGCGTGCCGGCGGAGCATGTCGGCCACGATGACACGGGAGAAGTCGACGTTGGTGATGCGGCGGAACCCCAGGTCGTACAGCTGCTCCGAGAGCGACGAGCTCCCGCACCCCGGGACAAGGATCTCCGTCCCCTCTTCCCCAAGGAGCATCGACAGGAGCGGGGCCTTGATTTGCGGCCACTCCGCGTACCACTCGAAGCTGTCGCCATCGCCGCGGAGGGCAAAGAACTTGTCCCAGTTCTCCCGCGAAGTAAAGTCGAGCAGCGCGTCGTGGAGCGCCGGCGTGGTAGCCATGGCGTGGCTGCGCGAGCAGCAGACTCAAACCCTAGCTACGAGAGCAGGGGTTTAGAAGTGGTTGGAGAAACGGCGAGGTTTTCTCGGTTGGGAGCGAGGACGCCAACGCTTCGATCTCCGAAGGGGGAATTTGATCATTTGCGCATTGCGCCACTTATTTTGCCTCTAATCATTTCTATAAAAAAAACTTCTAGATTTGCTACTATCTCTATTCCTGTATACTCGATTCGTCGGGAAGGGCATATGCTCGATGCGGTGAAACAGGTACACAAACTTGGATGAACCATGAGCCTTCAAAAATACTACGGGAGTAACGACCCTTCACGAATCTGCCCAATCGGGGCACACGGCGTGCTCGAGGGATCGAACGAATAAGAATGACCGGGACAATTGATCAGACGGCCGAAATCAGCGATGGCGTGAGAGAGCTCCTAGGATGCACAATTATAATGTTTCTAAATTTCTAAATATACTCTCTTCTATCCATATTAATGGTAGCAGTTTTAACTCTTTTTTTACAATAAGCAGACTTTATATTTTTCAAATTATTGTCATATCGTGTACAATAAGGTGAGAAATGAAGTCAGGGATTGAAGATGTCCAAAAACTAGAAGATCTAGTGCTAAAAGAGTTTCTTGCTAAGCCATGTGCAACTTCATTCGCCTCTCGGCAACAGTGTTGGTAAGAGATTTTTACAAAGTCCATGCTTAGTTGCTTAGTCTCCATGATAGTCACCACATCCAGTCCAACATATGCATCAAGTTCGATCATAGCATCAACAACAAAGGAACAATCTGACTCCAAAACCATACTGATACACTCAATATTTGCTGCCAGCTATAAGCCATTCCTAATAACAATAATTTCTGCTGAATCAACGGTACTCACTTGGGGTAGAAACCATGTTGCCGATGCTATAAAGTTATCCCGATCATCCCGAACGATAGCTCCAGTAGCACCCGACAAAGTTTCAGACTGAAATGAGGCGTCAACTCAATCCCATGGCTTGGCTTCTTCCACGTGTAATCACTCTTTTTGACCGGTTGTTAGGGGCTAGAGATATAACAGAATTTGTTGCTAGTACCTTAATTGTTATCGCGGATCTCTCGGGTGACTCTATCATTTCCCCTTTCACAGATTGTCGGTGCTGCCACCATAAGTACCAAACCGCAATTACAACTAGCTCCGTTGTAGGCACCTCACCCGAGAATGAATTCAATCTTGCCAAAATTGTCATAGTGATTGAGCCTGAACGATCTTCCATCGCCGCTTGTTGTGTAATCTCAGACAAGCCCAACTCAGACCAAACGTCCTTTGCTCGTCGACGGGTAAACAAACAGTGTTGAACATCCTCACATCTGACCAAGCAAATCGGACATTGAGCTGAGCATGGGATGGCGTCCCGCTAGAGTTCCATAACAGGGGGTACCCCAGAGAACCTTCCAAACAAAGTGTTTAATCTTTCCTGGGACTCTCAACCGCCAAAACTCCTTTAAAATCATATTAATGTGGGTATTTCCCTGCCCACCAGACCTCATAAGACGACCTCCATATTGATGATCAAATTCTCTATGGTACACCGATGAACTGAAAAAGATCCCGAGCAAGTATAATTCCAGGTGATAAAGTCTTCAATGAGTTGAACATTAAGTGAAATTTGCAGAATACGCTGAACATCAACCGGAGAGAAAACATCACGTATGAGTAGTTCATCCCATTGCCCTGAGTGCGGATCGAACAATTCTTCAACTTTTGTCGGCATAGTTGCACCCCTTGATGTAATAATTTTCTTGGTTGCACTTAAAGGGATCCAAGGATCTTGTCAGATTTTTACTTGTGAACATGTCCCCACCATATACATGCCCTTTTAAAAGTTTGAATACCCACAACAATACTTTGCCAAGTGTATGATGATCGCTTCTTTGGTCCAGCTTGCAAAGTATTTCCATCTGGATAGTATTTAGCACTCAACACACATGCACATAAAGAGTCCGGGTTTTGAAGTAGTCGCCAACACTGCTTTGCTAACATAGCAAGATTGAAACTATGAAGGTCTCTAAACCCCATGCCCCTTTCTTCTTCAGAATGCACATCTTCCACCACGCAAACAAATGCATTTTCTTCTTATCCTCGTTATCTCCCCACCAAAAGCTAGACATTTCATCAGCAGTCGCCTTGCAAAATCTTGTAGGTAGCTTAAACACTGACATGGCATAAAAAGGAATTGCATGGGCTACTGATTTTAATAAAATCTCCTTACCATACATAGAGATAGCTTTTTTCCTTCCATCCGTTCAGACCTTGATAGATTCTATCAATGAGGTGTTGGAAACAGTCACTCCTGTCAATCCCAACCATTGTTGGAAGCCCTAAATGTTTATCTGAAAGAGCTTTTGTTAGAATTTTTTCAAGTTTCCTACACACTTATTCCCTCACAATGACACTAGTATTAGGACTAAAATAAATGCTTGATTTAGCAGTACTCACAAGTTATCCACAGCTACTGCAGTAAGTGTCCAGAACCCTAAGTGTTTGCATTATGTGTGTTTGCCTTCATAGAAGTTAACGAAACATCAGCAAATAGGAGGTGAGAAATTGATGGATCATTCCTACAAACACATGTACCTTCAAGACCTCCCACTTCTTCCTCATGAGCAAGGAGGGTAGAGAGGCCTTCCAAACACAACAAAAAAAGATACGGGAATAGGGGTCCCCCTGTCTCAGATCTCTCATGGGTAGAAATTCCTCGATCTCTGAATCATTAAACCAGACTTTGTAGCTAGCTAAGGACACGCATTCCATAAGCAACTCTACCCATTGAGCATGAAACCCCATCTTTAGCATCATCTTTTCCAAAAAAATCTCTCAACATGATCATACGCTTTGTGCATATCTAGTTTCACGGCACAATAGCCATTACAACCATGTGTCTTGTTCTTTATTGCATGGAAACACTCATAGGCCACCAAGACATTGTCCGTAATAAGCCTCCCAGTTACAAAAGCACTCCATGTTGGTGATATGATATCAGGCAAAGTCTGCTTCAGTCTGTAGCTAGCATCTTGGTAACAATTTTATAGACAACATTACATAGACTAATGGGCCTGTAATGAGTGGTTACCTTCGGGTTTTCAACCTTTGGGATCAGCACTGTGTGGGTTGAATTCCAACCCTCGAATATTTTCCTTTTATTTGTTGCATCAAGCACTTCATCTGCTAGTTTATCCCCTACAATGTGTCAGGACCTCTTGAAAAAAATTGCATGCAGACCATTAGGACCAGGGCCTTCATATCCCTAATTTGGAAAAGAGCTTTTCGGACCTCATCTCTAGCATACGGTGCAATAAGTAGGTCATTAATGTCATTAGTCACCGACGATTTTGTTGGAAATATGCCCTAGAGGCAATACTATTATATTTCCATTTCCATAACTAAGATTTTATATTTCATGCTATAACTGCTATGATCCTGGAATATGTGATTTAGTGGAAAACTCATATGCACGTGTGAAATGATAGACGGTAAAGAATAGGTTCCTAGTCTTGCCTCTAAGACTGGCTCAAGTGTTGTTGATGGTCATGTTTTCTGGATCTTAGGATATTTTCCTTTTATTTGTTGCATCAAGCACTTCATCTGCTAGTTTATCCCCTACAATGTGCCGGGACCTCTTGAAAAAATTGCATGCAGACCATTAGGACCAGGGCCTTCATATCCCTAATTTGGAAAAGAGCTTTTCGGACCTCATCTCTAGCATACGGTGCAATAAGTAGGTCATTAATGTCATTAGTCACCGACGATTTTGTTGGAAATATGCCCTAGAGGCAATACTATTATATTTCCATTTCCATAACTAAGATTTTATATTTCATGCTATAACTGCTATGATCCTGGAATATGTGATTTAGTGGAAAACTCGTACGCACGTGTGAAATGATAGACGGTAAAGAATAGGTTCCTAGTCTTGCTTCTAAGACTGGCTCAAGTGTTGTTGATGGTCATGTTTTCTGGATCTTAGGATATCGTTAAGTGTAACGATAGTCCTAAAACAACATTGAGAGCATGACGTTAGAAGAATGGTCATATTGAATCGACCCAAAGTTGTTTGTTATGCATTGAGATAATATCGTTAGAAATCAATTGTCATAACACGAAGTGTTAGCATTTGTTTTAGTTCCACAGACCATGAGAGTATCATAATTACTTACTATTGTATGGTGGACTATGGGGTTGCTCAAACGTCATCTGTAACTAGATGATCATAACGACAACTTACAGGTGAAGGAAATATGCCCTAGAGGCAATAATAAAGTTGTTATTTTATATTTCCTTATATCATGATAAATGTTTATTATTCATGCTAGAATTTTATTAACCGGAAACTTGATACATGTGTGGATACATAGACAAAACATTGTGTCCCTAGTAAGCCTCTACTAGACTAGCTCGTTAATCAAAGATGGTTAAGTTTCCTAACCATAGACATGTGTTGTCATTTGATGAGCGGGATCATATCATTAGGAGAATGATGTGATGGACAAGACCCATTCGTTAGCTTAGCATTATGATCGTTCAGTTTTATTGTTGTTGCTTTCTTCATGTCAAATACATATTCCTTCGACTACGAGATTATGCAACTCCCGGATACCAGAGGAATGCCTTGTGTGCTATCAAATGCCACAATGTAACTGGGTGATTATAAAGATGCTCTACAGGTATCTCCAAAGGTGTTTGTTGGTTGGCATAGATCAAGATTAGGATTTGTCACTCCGAGTATCAGAGAGGTATCTCTGGGCCCTCTCGGCAATACACATCATAAGAAGCCTTGCAAGCAAAGTGACTAATGAGATAGTTGTAGGATGATCTATTACGGAACAAGAGACTTGCCGGTAACGAGATTGAACTAGGTATGAAGCTACCAACGATCGAATCTCGGGTAAGTAACATACCGATGACAAAGGGAATAACATATGTTGTCATAACGGTCCGACCGATAAATATCTTCGTAGAATATGTGGGAGCCAATATGAGCGTCCAGGTTCCGCTATTGGCTATTGACCAGAGAGGTGTCTCGGTCATGTCTACATAGTTCTCGAACCCGTAGGGTCCGCACGCTTAACGTTCGATGACGATTTGTATTATATGAGTTATGTGATTTGGTGATCGAATGTTGTTCAGAGTCCCGGATGAGATCACGGACATGACGAGGAGTCTTGAAATGGTCGAGAGGTAAAGATTGATATATAGGACGATGGTATTCGGACACCGGAAGTGTTTCGGGAAGCACCGGGTACTTATCGGGTCACCGGAAGGGGTTCCGGGCACCCTCGTAGAGTATGTCTACGTACCCTCATAGACCGAAAGCCGGTAGGGGTTCCGGGCACCCTCGTAGAGTATGTCTACGTACCCTCGTAGACCGAAAGCGGAAGCGTTTGCCAACACGGTTTGTGTAGTCGAACTTCTTCTCGTTCCGATTGATCAAGCACCGAAGGTACGACACCTCCGAGTTCTGCACACGTTCAGCTCGATGACATCCCTCGAACTCTTGATCCAGCAGAGTGTCGAGGAACTAGAAGAGTTTTGTCAGCACGACGGCATGGTGACGGTGATGGTGAAGTTATCCGCACAGGGCTTCGCCTAAGCACTACAAGAATATGACCGGAGGCGTAAACTGTGGAGGGGGCGCTGCATACGGCTAACAATTGTTGGTGTGTGTTCTAGGCACCCCCTCCCCATGTATATGTAGGTGGGAGGGGGAGGGAGCAGCCTTGGGGCGCCCAAGTAGGAGGAATCCTACTTGGGATCCCTAGTCCAATTCGCCCCGCCCCTTTCCTTTTACCGGAAAGGGGAAAAAGGGAAGAGGGAAGGAGGAAGGAAAGGGGGGCCGAACGCCCTCCTCCTTCTCCTATTCGGCCTCCTTCCTTAAGGGGGGCGCCACCCCTTGTGGGCTGGTGTGCTCCCCTCCTATGGCCCATATGGCCCATTATTCCCCCGGGGGGGTCCGGTAACCCCCCCCCCCCGGTAGTCCGATAAATACCAGATACCACCCGGAACACTTTCGGTGTCCGAATAGTAACATCCTATATATCAATCTTTACCTCTCGACCATTTCGAGACTCCATGTCCGTGATCTCATTCGGGACTCCGAACAACATTCGGTCACCAAATCACATAACTCATATAATACAAAATCGTCATCAAACGTTAAGCGCGCAGACCCTACGGGTTCGAGAACTATGTAGACATGACCGAGACACCTCTCCGGTCAATAACCAATAGCGGAACCTGGATGCTCATATTGGCTCCTACATATTCTATGAAGATCTTTATCGATCGAACCGTTATGACAACATACGTTATTCGCTTTGTCATCGGTATGTTACTTGCCCGAGATTCGATCATCGGTATCTTCATACCTAGTTCAATCTCGTTACTGGCAAGTCTCTTTACTCGTTCTATAATGCATCATCCTACAACTAACTCATTAGTCACTTTGCTTGCAAGGCTTCTTATGATGTGCATTATCGAGAGGGCCCAGAGATACCTCTCCGATACTCAGAGTGATAAATTGATACGTCTCCAACGTATCTATAATTTATGAAGTATTCATGTTGTTATATTATCATTCTTGGATGTTTTACAATCATTTTATAGCAACTTTATATCATTTTTTGGGACTAACCTATTGATCCAGTGCCCAGTGCCAGCTGCTGTTTTTTGCTTGTTTTTTACATCGTAGGAAATCAATATCAAACGGAGTCCAAACACAGCGAAACTTTTTTGGATTTTTTATGGACTAGAAGACATCCAATGGGCCAGAGCAGCACCTAGGGGGGTGCCCCGAGGGGGCCACAACCCACCAGGACGCACCTGGGCCCCCAAGCGCGCCCCAGTGGGTTTTGCCCACCTTGGGGAGAAACCTAGATCGGAAGTTCCGCCACCGCAAGCCTCTATAGCCACTGAAAACCAATCGGGAGCCTGTTCCGGCACCCTACCAGAGGAGGAGATCATCACCGGTGGCCATCTTCATCATCCCGGCGGCCACCACGGTGAGGAGGGAGTAGTCCACCCTCGGGGCTAAGGGTTTGTACCAGTAGATATGTGTTTAATCTCTCTCTCTCTCTCGTGATTTTGAGATGTCACGATCTTGATATATCATGGGCTTTGTTAACATAGATGGATCATATGATGTTTCTCCCCTCTCTACTTTTGTTATGATGAATTGAATCTTTACCCTTTGAAGTTTTATCTTGTCGGATTGAATGTTCAGATATGAGAACTGTCGGATTTCGGGTTCCGGCAGACCCTTGAGGTTCGAACACTCGGGTGCGCGTGGAGATTCAACCCTCTACCGGCTCGCTCCTCGCCGAATCGCTAGGACCTAAACTACCAAACTGAACAGCACAAGAGACACAAGATTTATACTGGTTCAGGCCACCATTGTGGTGTAATACCCCACTCCAGTGTGTGGTGGTGGATTGCCTCTTGGGCTTGATGATGAACAATACAAGGCAGAACAGCCTCACGAGGGTCTGTTCTTGGCTGGTGCGACGAACTGCTGGGAGGAGTTCAATCGCCCTCTCTACTGGTTTTCTGGTGAGGGTTCTCTCTCCCCCTTCCTTGTGGTGGCTAGTCCTATTTATAGGCAAAGGCCCTGGGCCTCTTCCCAAATATTGAGCGGGAAGGGCGCCAACAATTGGCCATTTTGAAGGGGAACATCGGGTACACTTATCCTGACTAAGTTGGTCCTCGCCTGCCAAAGGCCCTGGTGGTGACGCCGGCTTGGGCTCCACCATGACTTCCTTCCGGCCTTTGGGCTGGTCTTGGTCTTGTTGCACCGAAATGGACGCCTTTGCTTGATGCTCTCGCCTGCGCTTGCCCCCTTTGCACCAGAGAGGAAAGGAGGACACTGCGTGGGCTGGCGCCCGACTGGCGCCCTTGGTCGTCATGGCTTGCGTCATGGGCACCTCGCGAGGTACCCCGCCTTGAACTCTCCGCCTCCTCATGAGCCAGCCTGACGAGGCCGTGCCTGAGGAAGCTCCTTGTCGTCCGCCCCGCGAGGCTTGGCCCCTCGCGAGGGTCTTGAGCTTGCGTTGATGAAGATGGGCTGTGCTGGGCCTCCTTTGAGCCACGCCGCAGGCCGCAGGCAGGCAAGTCTGGGGACCCTCGTTCCTAGAACGCCAACAGTAGCCCCCGGGCCCACGGCGCGCCCGAACTTGGCCGAGCAGAGAGGCGAAAGGGCAAGTGTGAAGCGTCGCGGGCCCTAACAGCCTGCGGCCTTGGGCGCCGCGTGGCGGTCGATTGGTCGGGGGCGACTCCGCTTCCCGATGATGCCTTGGTAACCGCACGGATTCGACAAGTCCCTGTATGCAAGGCGGGTCATGATTACCTGCGGTCGTGGAGGTCGACGGTTGGCCTTCGCCGGCTATAAGTACGAAACGACATGCGCCCTTCCAGCCTATCCCCCCTTGCTTCTCCTTCTTCTCCATGGCTCCACCAAGGAAGTTTTCGGCCGCAGAGAAAGGAAAAGCCCGCCAGGTCGAGTCTTCCTCTTCCCCGTCCAAGCGCGGTCGTGGTCGCCTTCGCAAGCATCCTGTGGCCTCCGCGGCGGCCCCCCGCGGTCGCGGAGGTGGCTCTCTGCACGGTGATGAGCGGCTGGCCATGGTCGGCGGGCGTGCTCCGGCCGTGCGACCCCCGAGGTCGCGCCTCCATACTGCGGAGGTGCTACCGGAGTTCATTGTGTGGGTGGAGGAGCCGACCAGCACCCGGCTTCAGCTCCCTCGCTTCCTCCTGGGTGAGCCCCCAGCTGGCGCCTTGGGTGGCCTCTAGCTCCAGGCGGATGGCTGCTGCAGCCGGGCCTCGTGGGCTTCGCTGGAGGTCTCCGCTGCAGGGAACCTGGCCCTGACCCGTGGCTGGTAGACGTTTGCTCGTGTGCGTGGTCTCCGCCGCTGGTACTCTCTGCACTTCAAGTTCGACGGCGACGCCACCCTCTATGTGAGGGTGTTTGGGGAAGATGGTCGCCGTGTGGGGTGTTGTCCTGAAGACGACGACCACGGTCGGGGACTCAGCCCCGGCGAGGACGGAGAGGGCAGCGCGCGAGCGGTTGGCGACGCCCGTGACTCCTCAAGCTTCACCAGCTCTTCTTCGGGTAGCAACCCTTCTAGCAGCGGCCGCGGCCAGCCTCCACGCCGTCGCGCCTGCTTGGAGGGTGGCAGCGGGTCTGCTCGCCATCGCGCCCCAGTGAAGCGTGAGAGGGAGTTCGCCTGAGCTCCGGAGGCGGCTCGAGTCTTCCAAGAGGGCCGGCGCGGGACGTGCTTCGCCCGCTTTTGTTCTTTCCTTTCTTTTCTCCTGCGCAAAAAGACAACAATGTGTGGCCCCGTGGGGGCGCGTTTGGGTTAACATCGTCAGTCATCGTACTGTTTTTTGTTATCCCGATATTGTTCCTTTCTGTTGTGTGCCCATTCGCAAGTAATCCCTAGCTTCAGCCACGGGGGCGACCGACCCAGGCCCTGTATTCGTGTCGCGGTGGCCGAGAGGCACGGTCCGAAGGGGTGCTCCGGTAGTGGACCCGGGCCGTGAAGACTTGAGCGATAGGGGCAGGAACGCTCGCGAGGGCTCCCGGGGCTTCCGCCTCGTGAGCCCCCGTGCAAGAGAAATCGACGCAGGAGAGCGAAAAAAGTCGAAGAACCACAGGTCAAAAGGCGGCGACGGTTTCGATAAAAACTCCAAATGGGAATGAACTAGCCAACTACGAAAAGCAAATGAAAAAGCCGGAGCTAAGTGCTGCCACTGGGCGTGGAAGGGAGCCCCAGGGCCTGAGGCCGGCACCCCTGAGACTCCGGGGCGTGTACAGCCCCAACTCATTATTATGTGAGAGTGTCACGGGCGGCGAGCTTCATAGGCGTTGGCCTTCTTCATTGGCTCCGGGCCTTTCTTCGGGGAGGCAAGATTCACGGGCGTTGGCCCTCTTCACAGGCTCCGGGCCCTTTCCAAAACGCGACAACTTCACAGGCGTTCGCCTTCTTCACAGGCTTCGGGCCTTTTCCCAAAAGATGAGCTTCACAGGCATTTGCCTTCTTCACAGGCTCTGGGCCTTTTCCAAAAAGATGAGCTTCACAGGCATTTGCCTTCTTCACAGGCTCTGGGCCTTTTCCAAAAAGATGAGCTTCACAGGCATTTGCCTTCTTCACAGGCTCTGGGCCTTTTCAGGGGTAAAACCTCCGGAGGTGCTGGATGTTCCACGCGTTCTGTACAGGTACTCCCTCCTGAGTCTCCAAGTGCACGGAGCCGGGCCTGGAAACATGAACAACCTTGAACGGACCCTCCCACATATGAGAGAGCTTATGCAGTCCCTCCCTGGAGAGGACCCGCCGGAGCACGAGGTCCCCTACCTCGAGAGTTCTGGGGCGGATGTTGCGGCAGTGGTATCACCGGAGTGCCTGCTGGTACCTTGCCGCTCGCAGCGCAGCTTCTCGACGACGCTCCTCCCCCAGCACGAGGTCCGTCCCCCGCATGGCGTCCTGCAGCGTCTCATCGAACGCCAGGACCCGCGCAGATCGACGCCTGACCTCGTGAGGGAGGACCGCTTTGGCTCCGTAGACTAGGAAGAAGGGGGTCTCCCCAGTCGGCTTGGTCGCGGTTGTGCGGATGGACCACAACACGGACTGAAGCTCGTCATACCAGCCTCTGCCGCAAGCCTCCAATTTCTTCTTGAATGTCTTGGTCTTGAGGCCCCTCAGGACTTCTGCGTTGGCCCGCTCGGCCTGGCCGTTGCTTCGAGGGTGCACCACCGAAGCGTAGCATATCTGCGTTCCAAGGTTAGCACAATATGTTTTGAAAAGGTTACTGGTGAACTGCGAACCGTTGTCAGTGATGATGCGGTTTGGCACTCTGAACCGGCTCACGATGCCCTTGATGAACTTGACCGCAGAACCAGCAGGGATGGTGCGGACGACCTCGACTTCGGCCCACTTGGTGAACTTGTCCACGGCGACGTAGAGGTAGCGATAGCCCCCTAGCGCCCAAGGAAAAGGGCCCAGGATATCCAGCCCCCAGACCGCGAATGGCCATGTGAGGGGTATGGTTTGCAGACCTCCTGCCGGCTGATGGATCTGCTTGGCATGGAATTGGCAGGCCTCGCAAGCCTTCACAAGTTCTACAACATCATTGAGCGCAGTGGGCCAATAGAAACCGCTGCGGAACACCTTGCCGACGAGGGTCCGTGACGACGAGTGATGCCCACAGTCCCCACCGTGTATATCTGCCAGCAGTTCCTTCCCTTGTTCCCTGGTGATGCAACGCAGGGCCACATCGTTCGGTCGTTTCCGGTAGAGCTCTCCATCCATGATGCAGTACGCTGTGGCTTGCCGCGCTACATGCTCTGCCTCCTCCTCCTTCTCCGGCAAGGTCCCTCGCGTTAAGTAGCTCCTGAGCTCTATGATCCAGCACCCCTCCTGAGGCTCCATCGTCAGGAGCAGGCGTGCTCCTGAGGCCGGGCCACAGGTTGGGGATCCCGAGGCAGGTGGCTGAGGAAGCTCCGCCCGAGGCTGTGCTGTGCTCGACAACGGTGGCAGGGCTGAAGGCTTGAAGAGTCGTTCCTCAAAGACGCCCGGCTCCTGTGGCAACTGCCTGGAGGCTCGTTTGGCGATGTCGTCGGCCTCTTGATTGGTGCCGCGGGGCACATGCTGTAGCTCCAACCCCCAGAACTGCTTCTCCATTCTGTGGACCTCCGCAAGGTAGGCCTCCATGTGCTCATCTCTTGGCTCGTATACCTTGTTGGAGAAATTGATAAGGAGCTGTGAATCACCCTTGATAGTAAGATGCTTCACTCCCAGGGCAGCGGCGGCCTTCAGGCCCGCTATCAATCCCTCGTACTCTGCTATATTGTTGGAGACCTTCTCGCCTTGCTGGAAACAGAGCTGCACGGTGTGGTAGAGCTTGTCCTGAGTGGGAGATATGAGCACCGCCCCAGCCCCAACGCCCTGCCTGGAGAACGCTCTGTGGAAGTACATGACCCAGCCTTCTGGCGCCTCGCTTCCTGGGGAAAGGGATCGATCCTCGCCGGCCCTGAGGCCCGGTGCCTCTGTCCATTCGGCCACGAAATCTGCCAGCGCGGCCTCCTTGATGACTCTGGTCATGCTGAATTCGAGCTGGAATGCTTGCAGTTCAATGTTCCACTCGACGACCCTTCCGGCTGAGTTAGGGCTCCGGAGCACCCTTTCCAAGGGGTATGCCGAGACAACCTTGATCGGATGACCCTGGAAGTAGTGCTGCAGCTTGCGTGAAGCCACCAGAAGCGCGAGGAGGAGCTACTGCGGCATGGGGTACCGTGCCCTCGCATCCCGTAATACCGTGCTGACGAAGTACACCGGGTGCTCGATGAGGCTTGGGGCGTCGGTGCTGGTGGCGTCCTCGGGAGGCCATGGTGCCTCCCGAGGTGGTGGAGCCTCCAGAAGCTGGTTGTCTGGAGGAAGGGCCTCTCCCGCCCCTGGTGCGCTCCACTGCGACGGCCGACCTTCCTTAGTCATGGTGGTGACTCCCGCGAGTCCCTTTTGATCCAGCTTTGCCTTGGCACAGGTGGCCGTCGTGGTCTTGGCCCGACGCTCCTCTCTAACTGCCACCAGGGCTGCGCTAGCGGAGTAGGGAGTGGCGGCGAGGTAGAGTACTAAGGGCTCTTGAGGGCGCGGGGCCACCATCACTGAAGGGCTGGTTAGGTATCTCTTGAGATCTTGGAACGCCTTGTCGGCCTCTTCAGTCCATTCAAAGGGCCCCTTTTTCTTCATCAGCTGGAAGAAAGGCAGCGCCCGCTCCCCCAATCGGGAGATGAAGCGTCCCAGCGCCGTCACGCGTCCCGTGAGCTTCTGCATTTCCCTGAGGGTCTTTGGTGGGCTCATGTCCTCAACTGCCTTGACCTTTTCTGAGTTGGCCTCGATGCCTCGGTGGGACACGAGGAAGCCCAAGAGCTTGCCCGAGGGGACTCCAAACGCACACTTCTTCGGGTTGAGTCGCAGGCTCACCGTGTTGAGGCTCACGAAGGTTTCCTCCAGGTCTTGTATCAGGGTCTTGGCCTCGCGAGACTTCACTACGATATCGTCGATGTAAGCCTCCACATTCTTCTCGAGCTGCGGGCCCAAGGTGATGTGCATGAGCCGCTGAAAGGTTGCCCCCGCGTTGCGCAGTCCGAATGGCATGCATGTATAGCAGTACACCCCACACGGGGTTAGGAAGGCCGTCTTCTCCATATCTTCCACCGCCATCTTGATCTGGTGATATCCAGAGAAGGCATCCAAGAAGCATAACAGGTCACACTCAGCGGTGGAATCGACGATCTGGTCGATGCGAGGGAGCGGGAACGGATCTTGCGGGCATGCTTTGTTGAGGTTGGTGAAGTCGACACACATGCGTTCCTTCCCTCCCTTCTTTGGCACAACCACGGGGTTGGCCAACCAATCCGGGTATCGGACCTCGCGAATAACCCCCGCGGCTTCTAGCTTGCGGGTCTCTTGGACGATGAAGGCCTGCTTTTCAGTGGACTGCCTCCTCGCCTTCTGCTTCACGGGACGCACGTTGGGACACACGTTGAGGTGGTGCTCGATCATGCCCCGTGGGATCCCTGCCAGCTGATCGGGCTCCTAGGCGAACACCTTCTTGCTTGCACGCATGAACTTGACCAGGGCTTCCTCCTGCTTTGGCTCGAGGTTGGCGCCTATGGTGAAAGTGGCGTTAGTGGACCCGTCCTCGTCGACACGTACCTGCTTGGTTTCCGCCTTGTCTTGGGTGAACAACTGCTTCTTCTTGGTCGGCGCAGCCCCCTTGGGCTTGGGGGTTTCTGCGTCGGCGGGCCGCGCCGTCGCTGCCGTCTTGAGGGCGAGCTTGAGTACTTGTAGTGCACCTTCGGTGTCCCCGGGCACAGTGAGGACGTTGTTGCTCCCGGGCATCTTCATGAGGTTGTACCCCGGGTGAGTCGCGACCATGAATTTGGCCAATGCTGGATAGCCGAGGATGGCATTGTAGGGGAGGCCGATGGGGGCGATGTCGAAATCGACCAGCTCCGTGCGGAAATTGTCGTAGGTGCCGAAAGTTATCGGAAGTCGGATCTGCCCCAAGGAGCTGGACGACCCGCCTCCGACGCCCGAGAAAGGCCGGCTGGGTCGCAGCCGCTCCTGGGGAATGCAGAGGAGGTTGAAGGCCTCAACCGAGAGCACGTTGAGGCCCGCGCCACTGTCGATGAGGGTCCTGGTGACTGCCACCTGGCAGATGGTGGGCGTGCAGAGCATGGGGAGCGTGCCCGAGCAGGCCGAGTTGGTGGGGTGGTCCTCAGAGTCGAAGGTCAGCCCGGCCGACGGCTCCGTCCGGCCCGAGGGAGCCCCCTGCCTCGTGGCGGCGGCACCGACCCAGCGGACGAATGGCTTGACATGGCGGCTGGAGGGCGGCGCTGCGAGCCGCCCAGGAGGGCCGCGACGACCGAGGAAGCCGGCGCGATGGGGTGGGTGAGGAAGAAGCTACGCGGCTCCTCCCTAGAGGTCACCGGGGAATGCTGGGACGATGCTTGCCGCCCGTTCCCCGCCGGGCCGGTGGCGGTGTTGACGGCAGGTGACGGGGGACGACGAGGGCGCCCGCCGACGGGAGCCGTCTGGGCGACATGGGAAGCGAGGGTGGCTCGGCGCCCGGCGCGAGCCCGACGAGCGTCAGACATGGATGCGATGGTCGGGGAAGAACGAGACGACGGAAGGCAAATTCCGGCGCACCCCTACCTGGCGCGCCAAATGTCGGATTTCAGGTTCCGGCAGACCCTTGAGGTTCGAACACTGGGGTGCACACGGAGATTCAACCCTCTACCGGCTCGCTCCTCGCCGAATCGCTAGGACCTAAACTACCAAACTGAACAGCACAATAGACACAAGATTTATACTGGTTCAGGCCACCATTGTGGTGTAATACCCTACTCCAGTGTGTGTGTGGTGGATTGCCTCTTGATCTTGATGATGAACAATACAAGGTAGAACAGCCTCGCGAGGGTCTATTCTTGGCTGGTGCGACGACCTGGTGGGAGGAGTTCAATCGCCCTCTCTACTGGTTTTCTGGTGAGGGTTCTCTCTCCCCCTTCCTTGTGGTGGCTAGTCCTATTTATAGGCAAAGGCCCTGGGCCTCTTCCCAAATATTGAGCGGGAAGGGCGCCAACAATTGGCCATTTTGAAGGGGAACATCGAGTACACTTATCCTGACTAAAGTTGGTCCTCGCCTGCCAAAGGCCGTGGTGGTGACGCCGGCTTGGGCTTCACCATGACTTCCTTCCGACCGTTGGGCTGGTCTTGGTCTTGTTGCACCGAAATGGACGCCTTTGCTTGATGCTCTCGCCTGCGCTTGCCCCCTTTGCACCAGAGAGAAAAGGAGGACACTGCGCGGGCTGGCGCCCGACTGGCGCCCTTGGTCGTCATGGCTTGCGTCATGGGCACCTCGCGAGGTACCCCGCCTTGAACTCTCCGCCTCCTCATGAGCCAGCCTGACGAGGCCGTGCCTGAGGAAGCTCCTTGTCGTCCGCCCCGCGAGGCTTGGCCCCTCGTGAGGGTCTTGAGCTTGCGTTGATGAAGATGGGCTATGCTGGGCCTCCTTTGAGCCACGCCGCAGGCCGCAGGCAGGCAAGTCTGGGGACCCCCGTTCTCAGAACGCCGACAAGAACACATGATGTATGTCTTGCGGTATAATACTTGAGGTGACAATGGGGTATCATATTGATTCACTTGATGTATGTTATGGCACTCAACTTACTGATTCCCGAGGTGACATTGGGGTAATCTATGCATAGGGGTTGATGCACGTTTTTATTATCTTTTCTCCGATAGAAACTTTGGGGTCTCCTTGTGTCGGGGAAAATATACCAAGGTACATGTTTTCCCCTGACTCGTGTGCGGACAAACCAAGATCAAACCAAGATGAACAAGAAACCAAGAGATTCAAAAAATCAACAAGCAGATCAGAGGGACCAAGACCAAGGCCAAGCCAGAGCAGCAGAATATCATCAAGAGAGAAGCCTCCCTTGCCGGGTAGGTGAGCCCGGCAAAGGGCAAGGCCACCCCAGAAGAAGAAGGCTGAGGCATCCCGGCAGGGCCTGCCGGGACTCGCGGGGGCCAGATCACTTCACTGACTACTCCACCACGACCCACGTCGTCGATCAGTGTGGTGTCAAGTCGCAGAGTGATTAAGTGGCAACCATTCGCCACATGGCAGCCACTTCCTACCAAGAAAGCCACATATGACACCAGTCTTGTGATGTGTCGAACAAGCAGGCATGGAGCTGGCGAGATAGCCCGGCAAGCCTTGTCTGGCAACCAATGACATGACACTAAGCAGCGCATTAAATGCACATTGTCAGCTTGCAGAGTTAGGTATGATAGCACTATTTGCTATCATATTAGTGTCTAATGACTAATTTGCCACTGTGGTGACCCCTTAGCCTATAAAAGGAGGCCCATGGCAACAGTTCAGGGGGGGGGGTTGGAAAGTTAGATTAGTCGCACCCTCGTACGTGCGTAGTCGCTACCGCCCCGAAGCAACCCCTGCCGGGCAAGTGTACTACGCACAACCACCACCTTTCCACCATCAATCCACCAAAGCAGGAGTAGGGTTTTATGCCTCACGGCGGCCCGAACCTGGGATAAAACTGCTCGTGTGATCTCTGCCGTACTGCCCCACGTTGGTCTGCTCTTTGTGCAACGTGACTCCCCCCTACCGAACCAGCAAGGGGCCGCTCTGGTCCCATAGGTGGGCGTGGTTTCCCGTGACATCTTTGGCGCGGCAGTTAGGGGGATCGCTTGTGTGAACCTGTAGGCGGGAGCAGCGCATCACCTTCATCGCCATCTGCATCCTTGGCGACACCATCGGCTGTGGCGCCCGCAAGGATGCAGAGACGGAGCGGGGCCATCCCCGCACCACATTGATAGTTCCACGCCTCGCGGAGCCATGAGCATGACGAAGATCTCCGCTGGTAACAAGAGACCCGTCCTGACGGCCCGCATGTTTCACCCACCATTCAAGCGCTTCTCGGAGAAAGGGTACGGAGCGTGCGGATGCGAGCTTCCTCCTCCCCCATCCCTTCCCTTTGTCGGCAGTCGATTCGCTTTAGCCCCAGCAACATCGGCGTCGACGACTACTCTGTGACGCTCGGTTCAAAATTTACCCTACCCAGGGTAATCCTGAGCGAAACGCTGGTATGAGTCCATCGATTGATGCCTTGGAAAGTGTATTTCGGCGAGGCTGCATGCGTCGGCACGACCTGTGCACCGGCAGCCGCTGGACTGACCCTAATAGGAGAAGAAAAGGAGGAAGGAGGACCAGAGAAGCTCGACATTATACCCTGGTGCCCACCAACCACACGAAATGCATATCGGACCCTGCCGGGAACGAAGAAACCACCTGGTTGGCTCTTACTCTACCGGGTGCCGCGAACACGCCCGACACGCGTAGCCCAACAGAGGAGGAAAGAAGCTCAGAAGAAAAAGCTAAGTCCACATTATCATTTCTTGATTGATGCTTTAGAATTTTGCAATCGTTTATCCCTGAACCCTAACGGGTGTTCGTATTGTGAAAATCCTCATGTGATGGAACCTTGGTTAGCTTCTTTGGTTGCTCCATCGTCCTGTCCAAAGCCATGCTCGCAGGACGAGAGGTTGCACCGAGAACTACCTAGGAAAAACCTGCCGAGACGCATCCACGCCAAGATGACTGTTAAGGGTCGGACCCTTACGACAATCGCGGCAATATGATACCGGCAAGCATCCAAAGCATACATGGAAACATATCATACGGACTCAAACATACGAGGCTCAAAGGGTAAACGTGCATTTAAGATACAACCAGGAATATTGGTTTCACGCAAACATCAGGGATAAAGTGGCTGAACACAAAATGCATGTCATGTTCCATTACAGGGTAGCGCGGAAGCAATGATGGCCCAATGCTTGACTTGGCGACCAAGTGGAGCAATTTAAACTCGGAGGACCCTGTCGGCCCGTGATCCAACTTTCTCCTTGGCGGCTTCTTGAATTCGTTGTCGAGGTCGAGATCTCGGTGACGGCAGGCGATGTTGAGCAGGACCATGAAGAGGGCGTTGCGGACCAGCTTCGGGGATTCGGTCGCGAAGCGCTGGGCCCTCCCCGCTTCATGCGACCCCAACTTCTTGATCAGCTCATTGAAGAAGACTCCCAACTTGGCGCTTGGAACCTCGTGCTGGCTAAGCAAGAAAACTGGGCCGTCCATGCCCATTTCTGTAGCCTAAGCGCTAAGGCGCTCAGCTATGTTGATCAGACTCTTGATCCAGAGGTTGCTCAGGTTGACCTGGTTCTTCAGCTTGTCCTCAGCATCCTGTCGGAGACGCTTGGCGTTGTCCAAATCCCTGGACAACAACTATTGGCGGGACTCAAGTGACTCTGCCGAGCGCTCAAGTGAGCCGATCCTCTTCCTCAAATCTGAGATGTTGCCATTGGCGGCTTCGAGGCTCTGAGTCTTGGAAGAGAGTTGTGATTGCACATCAGTTAAGAGGATCTCCGCCTTCCGTGCTTCCTCCTTGAGAGCCTCCAAATCCTTGGCGTTCCCGGCAAGATCTTCCACCAGCTTAGACACCTGCTGGTCGAGATCAGTCTTGGCAGCGGCGGAGGCGGCATCCAGGTCATCAGTGAGCTTCTTCAATTGGGCAGCAAAGTCAGCGGCAATAGCATTCAGAGCCGCTCCATGCTTGTCCTCCAAATCCTTGGTGCGCTGACAGACAAGAGCCTCCAATTCATCGTCCTTGGTGCAAAGCTTCTCCTCCTAGAGAAAAAACTCTCTCTCTTTGGCATCCAGGGAAGCCTTGTGGTCCGCCAGACGTGCCTTGCGAGCCATGACATCCTCTCACGTCACCTGGAGCGTCTCTTGCTGCCTCAAGAGCACCTTGAATTGCTTGTCATGCCACTCATGCAGCTCCAGGCCCTTATCCTTCAGCTTCTAGCTCATCCTGTCGACGGATTCACGCCATTCCTTGAGCACCAGCCACTTCTGGTTGTGCCGGGCCTGCATCTCCTTTACGCCCGCCGCCATGGATTCCATGAAGGACAAATCCATGGCAACAGCGACTAAGTCATCAGCCTCCTCAGCTCCCTGATAAAGCGGAGCCAGGATATGTTGAAGTTCCTCACCAAGCTCGGCATCCGTCGTCAGGGACGGCCGGGGGCTCCAGCTCCGGGCGGCGACAACATCATGGCCAACGTGCTCAAGGAGGACGGTGGGATCTCGATGACGGACCCGACAGCAAGGAGTGGGCCCATGGTCTGAAGAGGAATCTTCGCCTCTACTGCCGCTCCCTCTGCCGGGACAATCTCCAGAGAACGCTCCATCACCGTTAGGGACCCCTGCGCATCCTCGGCAACAAGATCCTGTCCCTCCGCAGCAGCAATGTCCGCGGCCTCCTCCGCGGCAGCCTTGCCTATGTCAACCGCCAGCTCCAATGGCTCTAGCTCTGTGGCTTGGCGGCCTGCATGAAAGGGGGGGATAGGATACAACAAGGAAGCATAAGTTAAAACAAAAAAGAGAGAAAAAAGAGAAAGAGAGAAGAAGAAAGAAGCAAAGAAAGAACAAGTATAGTACCTGGAGAAGTCTGCCGGGCAGGAACATCAATCTCCCCAACAACAACTGTTGTCGGGCCCCGAGCTTCACCCTCTGTCGTGACAGTCCTGGTAGCCTCCAATGCGGCTTCATCCACCAAGGGTTCCACGGGGCTATCTCCAGCTCGAGTGGCGGGGGAGGTGTACCCTTCGGGGAGGGGCTCGCCCTGCGTCACCTCGCCTCCGCCATCTGGAGGAACAGGAGGGCCATCTCCATCGTCTCCGGCGGGTGGAACCAAGTCCTCGCTCCCAGGCCGAGGGCTAGGCTGGGGGCTCGGCACGGGATCCTCTGCCTCGCTCCCCGCTAAAGTCGGGCTCTCTGCGCCCTCCGACGACCCAAGACGCCGAGCCTTCCTCCAGGAGCAATGGATGAGGGTTTCAGTCTCCTCCTGCCCCTCCCTGTCGGCGACAACAAACGCAAGAGGTCAGTCAGCAGAAATACCTGGATATGCATGAGCTATTCGCAAAAGAAATCCTCCTTACTCTTCCGCGATGAGCATGGAGTCCAAGTCGAACTCCATGGGAGGTGAGGGCTCCCTTCTCCTCTAGGGGCGCAGGGGCAGAGATCTCCGGCAGCTACAGCGCCTGGCGCGGGGCTGGGGGATCACACGAAGACGAGCCCTGCGAAGGATTCAAACTCGAGCTGGAGTCGGGGTTGTCCTCAATCAACACTCGTCCGATGGAGGGGGCCTTGGTCTTGGCGAGACGAGGAGATTAGCGGCGCCCCACCTCAGCCTTGGAGGCTTTGGTGGTAGTCTTCTTCACCTTCCCGGCGGCTGGATCGCCAGTGGAACGTTTGCAGGTGCGCTGCCCAGGGTCCGGCTCGGGGGCTTGCGGCCCAGCCGCGAGCCACTCCTCGGGCTCCGCCACCTTGCCGACCTCCTCCTCCTCCTAGAACTCCGTTGTTGCCGTTACTAGGGCATCTAGCCCGGCAAAGTTACCTCCGGCAAGCTCTTCCCGGCAGCTCCTTCCGCGGCTTGCGCCTTGCTGCCACCTTGGGAAGAACTCCCGTCCCCATCCTTCCCTTGCTCTTCCCAGCCTTCACCATCTCCATGAGATAGGCCGCCTTGGCCTCCTCGACCCTCCTCAGAATATGCACCACCTCCACAGAAGAGGTGGGCTCATACATCCTAGTTTCAACCCTGGTAGCCACCTCCACCAGGGTGCTTGACCACTCGAGCTCTTCATCCAGAGTGGACATCTGCCAAGTGCTCGCCACCCGTTCAGCGTTGCAGTCCAGCATCCACTTCAATATCTGGTCCGGGGCAGAATTGACGTTCAAGGGGATAACGGTTGCCGGGATCTTGAACATATTGAAGCGGTCGAACAGTTGGTCGCACAACCAGGCATGGCCATACACCGACAGGTTGTTAGCCAACCCAGGGAGCAACCTCATCCTGTCTGCCACATCACCATACAACCACGTAGATCTGTCCCTTTCCTGCAACTGCGAGATGCGGCGGAGAAGAAAGTCAGCCCCCATATGCTCGATGGTTAGCCCGACAGCCCTCAAACGAGTAATCATGTTGATTGCCGGGTGCAACCTGTCCTCAGTAAGGCCCTTAGCGCTCCAATCCTTGCCGCGCTCGACACATTCCTTTCGGGCTTCGCAGAACTCGGGGGCTTCCTTATCCTAGATCCAGCACCAATCACCTCTCCATTCGTCCCACCTCTCACGCTGGTACCCAGGGAGGTAATCCCAGATCTTCCTCGCACACGCGGCATCCAGTTAATGACTCCGAAGCGGTAAGCCCTGCTCTCCACCCACGGGACGAAGTAATGCCGAAATAGATCCACATTGGGCTTAACCCCGACAAAATTCTCGCACAAATGGGCAAATATGGCCATGGTCGCCATTGCATTTGGGCGTGAAATCAAGGAGGTGGAACCCATGTATGTTCATGATCGCCTCAAATAATCCAGAGAAAGGAGGGCAAAGACCGTAGATGAAATAGTCATAGAAGAAACGATATGAATCCTGTGGAACCTCCTTCCCCACCACGATAGCCACCGGCGCCCCATGACCCTTCTCGACAGCCCCCCACAGATACCCATACCTTGCTCCAAGGACGGGACCGCTCAAGTTCGACATAGTGAATACGACATCTTCGCTTTGCCTCTTGCTCAGCTCCGCCCCTCTCTTGCTCCCCTCGGTGGCGACCCCCTTCGCCGCAACCGTCTGCTTCTTCTTGTCTGTTGGTTTCTTCCCCATTCTGGCGACGACGATGTGGAAGGGAGAAGGGATAGATGGGGAAAACTGCAGCGGAACAGAGGGAAGGGGAACTGTTGCTTGGCTTGCGGAGGAAGAAGATGGGGAAGCGGAGCAGAGAATAGATGAATCGCGCCACTCCGCTTTTTCCTGTTCTAAAGGGGGATGCGCGGAATAGGAGTGCGATGCTTCAGAAAGTTACAGTTTTACCTTAACTGCTACAGTCCCACGACCCCATGATGCGCAATAATCACGTGAAGTGGATGTTGGATTGACCAGTCATCATGGCAAAACGGCACGCGCAACCCTCTCCTACCACGTGTCCGCACACGGTTTGGGACCTAACCCAACGTGCCCAGCGACACGTATGGCTCAGGCCCGGGGGCTTATGTCGGGGAAAATATAGCGGGGTACATGTTTTCCCCTAACTCGTGCACGGACAAACCAAGATCAAACCAAGATGAACAAGAAACCAAGAGATTCGAAAAACCAACAAGCAGATCAGAGGGACCAAGACAAAGGCCAAGGCAGAGAAGTAGAATATCATCAAGAGAGAAGCCTCCCTTGTCGGGCAGGCGAGCCCGGCAAGGGGCAAGGCCACCCCCAGAAGATGAAGGCCGAGGCATCCCGGCATGGCCTGCCGGGACTCGTGGAGGCCAGATCACTTCACCAACTACTCCACCACGACCCACGTCGTGGATTAGTGCGGTGTCAAGCCACAGAGTGATTAAGTGGCAACCATTCGCCACATGGTAGCCACTTCCTACCAAGAAAACCCACAGATGACAGTCGTCCTGTGACGTGTCGAACAAGAAGGCGTGGAGCTGGCGAGATAGCCCGACAAGCCTTGTCGGGCAACCAACGACATGACACTAAGTGGCGCATTAAATGGACGCTGTCAGGTTGCAGAGTTAGGTATGATAGCACTATTTGCTATCATATCCGTGTCTAATGACTAATTTGCCACTATGGTGACCCTTTAGACTATAAAAGGAGGCCCATGGCAACAGTTCGGGGGGGGTGGAAAGTTAGATTACTCGCACCCTCATATGCGCGAAGTTGCTACCTTCTTGATAACCCACAAGTATAGGGGATCGCAACAGTTTTCGAGGGTAGAGTATTCAACCCAAATTTATTGATTCGACACAAGGGGAGCCAAAGAATATTCTCAAATATTAGCAGCTGAGTTGTCAATTCAACCACACCTGGAAACTTAGTATCTGCAGCGAAGTGTTTAGTAGCAAAGTAATATGATAGTGGTGGCAACGGTAACAAAAGTAAAGACATCAAAAGTAAAGTTTTTGGTATTTTGTAGTGATTGTAACAGTAGCAACGGAAAAGTAAATAAGCAAGAACCAGTATATGGAAAACTCGTAGGCACTGGATTAGCGATGGATAATTATGCCGGATGCGGTTCGTCATGTAACAGTTATAACATAGGGTGACACAGAACTAGCTCCAGTTCATCAATGTAATGTAGGCATGTATTCCGTATATAGTCATACGTGCTTATGGAAAAGAACTTGCATGACATCTTTTGTCCTACCCTCCCGTGGTAGCGGGGTCATATTGGAAACTAAGGGATATTAAGGCCTCCTTTTAATAGAGAACCGGAACAAAGCATTAGCACATAGTGAATACATGAACTCCTCAAACTACGGTCATCACCGGGAGTGGTCCCGATTATTGTCACTTCGGGGTTGCCGGATCATAACACATAGTAGGTGACTATAGACTTGCAAGATAGGATCTAGAACACACATATATTCATGAAAACATAATAGGTTCAGATCTGAAATCATGGCACTCGGGCCCTAGTGACAAGCATTAAGCATAGCAAAGTCATAGCAACATCAATCTCAGGACATAATAGATACTAGGGATCAAACCCTAACAAAACTAACTCGATTACATGATAAATCTCATCCAACCCATCACCGTCTAGCAAGCCTACGATGCAATTACTCACGCACGGCGGTGAGCATCATGAAATTGGTGATGGAGGATGGTTGATGATGACGACGGCGACGAATCCCCCTCTCCGGAGCCCCGAACGGACTCCAGATCAGCCCTCCCGAGAGAGATTAGGGCTTGGCGGCGGCTTCGTATCGTAAAACGCGACAATTTCTTCTCTCTGATTTTTTCTTCCCGAAAGCCAATATATGGAGTTGGAGTTGGCGTCGGAGGGCCACCAGGGGGCCCACGAGGTAGGGGGGCGCGCCCAGAGGGGCCCACCCTCGCGAGGAGGGTGTGGGCCCCCTGGTCTTCATCTTTTGTGAGGATTTTCTTTATTTTTTCTAAGGTGTTCCGTGGAGTATCAGGACATTCCGAGAATTTTTATTTTCTGCACAAAAACAACACCATGGTAGTTCTACTGAAAACAGCGTCAGTCTGGGTTAGTTCCATTCAAATCATACAAGTTAGAGTCCAAAACAAGGGCAAAAGTGTTTGGAAAAGTAGATACGACGAAGACGTATCATACCGCCCCGAAGCAACCCCTGTCGGGCAAGTCTACTATGCACCACCACCACCTTTCCACCATCAATGCCCCAAAGCTGGAGTAGGGTTTTATGCCTCACGGCGGCCAGAACCTGGGTAAAACTGCCCATGTGATCTCTACCGCACTGCCCCACATTGGTCTGCTCTTTGTGCAACGCGACTCTCCCCTGCCGAACCAGCAAGGGGCGTCTCTGGTCCCATAGGTGGCCGTGGTTTCCCACGACACCTTGTAGTTCTTTGTGTGGATTGAATATTATGATCATGAAGTTGTTTGATGCATATCGTAGAATTAACTCACGGATATTTGTGGTGACATTGGAGTATCTTGGTGACATTAGAGTTGGTTGATGTGTGTCATATGGTGTTATTTTAGTACGAACTCTTGGTTAGATTGATCGGAAAGAATAACTTTGTGCTATTTTAGTACGAACTCTAGGATAGATTGAACGGAAAGAATAACTTTGAGGTGGTTTCGTACCCTACAAACAATTTCTATCTTATGTTCTCCACTAATAGCAACTCGGGTGGGATTCTTTCTTGCACTTTGAGGGATAATCATATGATCCAACTATGTTAGCATTGTTGAGAGATTGCACTAGTGAAAGTATGCACCCTAGGCCTCATTTTCCATTATTGCAAATACCGTTTGTGCTCTGTTTTATTATTTACTACCTTGCTATTTTTATTGTTCACACTACAAGAACTCATATCTACTATCCATACTACACTTTTATCACCGTCTCTTCGCCGAACTAGTGCACCTATACAATTTGCCATTGTATTGGGTGTGTTGGGTACACAAGAAATTTCTTGTATTTGATTGCAGGGTTGCTTGAGAGAGACTATCTTCATCCTACGCCTCCCACGGATTGATAAACCTTAGGTCATCCACTTGAGGGAAAATTGCTGCTGCCCTACAGAACTCTGCGCTTGGAGGCCCAACACGAGTCTACAAGAATAAAATTGCGTAGTAGACATCAAGATCTTTTCTGGCACCATTGTCGGGGAGGTTAGGTAAGCGGCACTCACATCCCATCAACGAAGCTCTTTTCTGGTGTCGTTGCCGGGGAGGTGAGTGCTTGAAGATATATCTTTAGATCTTGCAATCGAATCTTTTAGTTTCTTGTTTTTTCACTAGTTTGGTTTATAAAAAGAAAACTACAAAAAATGGAATTGAGGTTGCCTCATATTATTCGTCTTTATAATGTATTTTGTGAAAATGATGGAAAGGAAAATTGTGCTCAATTGTTAGAAGAAGAATGCTACAAAATGTTTGGCACAGAATCCATGAATGATAAGCATGATTGCAATGTTGCTAGTATGAATTCTTTGAATATCCATGATGCTAGTGATATGCAAAGCCATAAGCTTGGGGATGCTATGTTTGATGAAAATGATATTTTCATTCCCCCAAGCTTTGATGTGCAAATTTGTTATAATGGTAGCATGCCTCCTATTTATGATGATTACAATGATGAATGTGGGTTTGGAAGAGTGTCAACTCTAGGTAATGATCCCACTATTTTGGAGGGTGTTGAATCTTATCACAATGATGAAAGTGGATTTGGGGAGGTCATGACTTTATTTAGTGATGAATCCACCATTTTGGATGAGGCTTCAATTGACTATGTTAACAAAGTTCCTATCTATCATGCTTATGGTGATGACATGTATGCTACAAAGAGTAATGATAACCATGAAACTTGTCATCATGATTTTAATTTTCAATCTCATGATAATTATTTTGTTGAGTTTGCTCCCACCACTATTGACGAGAAGAAATTGTTTATGTGGAGAGTAATAAAATTTCTATGCTTGTGCATCATGAAAAGAATGCTTTATGTGATTATGCTTGTAGGAATTGCAATAATATCATGTTTCCTCTCTATGTGTTCAAAATTTTGAAGTTATACTTGTTTTGCCTTCCCATGCTAGTTGATTCTTGCTCCCATAAATTTTTTGCTCACAAAATCCCCATTCATAGGAAGTGGGTTAGGCTTAAATGTGCTATTCATATGCTTCATGATGCTCCCGTTACGTTTCATTTCTTATCTTTTATGTGAGCATCATTGAAATCATCATGCCTTGCTAAAAGGCATTAAAGAAAAGCACTTGTTGGGAGACATCGATATGAGGAGAATAAGGAGTGACAAGACCCTATGCTTGGGGTTGCCCAAGGCACCCCAAGGTAATATTCAAGGAAGATCCAAGCAACTAAGCTTGGGGATGCCCCGGAAGGCATCCCCTCTTTCATCTCCAACATTATCGGTAACCTCACTTGGAGCTATTTTTTACTTCATCTCATGATATGAGTTTTACTTGGAGCGTCATTTTATTTTGTTAGGATTTGCTTGTTGATATTTAGAATAATGTTTTGCATCTTTATTTTCAATAAAAGTGGCAAGGATAGCCTTTATCATGCGTATTTTGCAAGTCTACATGTTGCTGTTTCAAAACAGAAAGTTTATCGCTGTTGCAAAAATTCCCGAGAAAAGTAAGAATGTGATAAAATGTTGATTTTTTTGCATAGTAAGATATAAAAATTTTCTAAACTGTGGGATTTTTTCCAAATTTTTGGAGTTAGGGAAGTATGATGAATATTGCACTCTTTACAGACTATTCTGTTTAGACAGATTGCTGTTATGTTTGCATTGTTTGCATATGTTTGCTTGTTTAATGATTCTATTTGAGGATAGGAGTATTAAATATGCAGAGGCATTTAGTATGCAACGTTGAATAATAATTTTAGTGATTTTCTACAGTAGAGAATGATAAGGTTATTGCATTGATTTATACTATCTTATCTCACGAGTTCTTGTTGAGTTTTGTGTGGATGAAGTTTTTAAGATTTAGGGAAACCATGATATAAAAGAAATTAAGGAGACACAAAAGCTTAAGCTTGGGGATTCCCAAGGCATCACAAGATAATATTCCAATAAGTCTCAAGCATCTAAGCTTGCGGATGCCCCGGTAGGCATCCCACCTTTCTTCTTCAACAATTATCGGTTAGTATCGGTTGAGCCTAAGTTTTTGCTTCTTCACATGAGTTGTGCTATTCTTGGAATGCCATTTTATTTTGTTTTGCTTGCTGTTTTAATAAAATACTTAGATCTAAAAGTTTTTAAATAAGAGAGAGTCCACAATTATCTCCCTATTTATTTAACTACTCGCTTGATCTTCACTTATATCTTTTTTGGAGTAGCTTGTCATTTACTCTTGTGCTTCACTTATATCCTATGAGTAAATTGTTGAATGAATTGAATATCGTGAAGTTGAAATTACATGTTCATATCATGCCTAGTAGTGGCTTCACATTGGGTTTATAAAGTGAAAGCTTTTGAAGCTTGACAATCACAATATTGGTCATACAAGCAATTCCTGAATGATTACTATAAGGAAGAGAACTTTCACATGCAAATACACTATCTTTGAAATCTTTTGTGATTGTGAGCCCCCATCAAAATATTATATGCCAAAATTGATGATGTTGGACAAGGAAGACAACATAATGATTTATGTTTGTTCATATTCACATAGAAGTTATATTGTCATAGACCCTTCAACATGTGGTGCTTGCCCCCTTATCTTTGCTAGCCAAAAATTCCACACCAAGTAGAGATACTACATGTGCATCCAAAAACCCTTAAACCCAAAATCTTGTTTTGAGAGTCCACCGTACCTACGTATCGATTGAGTAAGATCCTTCAAGTAAGTTGTCATTGGTGCAATAAGGCAATAAAAATTGCTTCTAAAAGTGTTAGATCATTTAGTGTAAGAGAAAATTGAGCGTTGTACAAACTTGTGATGGCGAAGAATAAAAGCGACAGACTGCATAATAAAGGTTGCCATCATAAGGGGCAATATAACATGATGTTCTCTTGCACTAAGGGATTGAGCATACAACCAAAAGGCGCATGGAAATCTCTGCTTCCCTCTGCAAAGGGCCTATCTTTTACTTTTATGTATTTACTTTCATGCAAGAGTCTTTTTCTCTCCATTCCTTTTTATTTTTCTCTTTTGGCAAGCATCATGTGGTGAGGAAAGATCTAGGCACATATATCCAGTTGGATATGGGTAGCATGAGTTATTATTCTTGACATCATCCTTGAGGTGAATACGTTGGGAGGCGAAATTATAAGCCCCTATCTTTCTATGTGTCCGGTTGAAACGTTTTGCTCATGTGTATGCGGTGAGTGTTAGCTATCATAGAACACTATATGATGGTTGAGTATGTGGAGCTCTTACTTAGACTCTGTTGAATAAGTTGAATTGCAATTGTTTGGTGACTAAGAATATAGGTTGTTGAGTTTTAAGAGAATTCATTGTTTGGACCTTAACATGTGAATTGGTTGCTACTTTGTCATGATGAGTTTTATGAGAAAGAATTGTTGTTATGATGCTAGGAGAAGTGATTGAAATTATCATTGATCAAACTTATGCACTTTGCTAGCATTCACACTTCATAAATTATTTCTTTTATCATTTACCTACTCGAGGACGAGTAGGAATTAAGCTTGGGGATGCTGATACGTCTCTAATGTATCTATAATTTATAAAGTATTCATGTTGTTTTATCATTCTTGGATGTTTTACAATCATTTTATAGCAACTTTATATATTCTTTTGGGACTAACCTATTGACCCAGTGCCCAGTGCCACTTGCTGTTTTTTGCTTTTTTTTACATCGCAGGAAATCAATATCAAACGGAGTCCAAACACCGTGAAACTTTTTGTGATTTTTTTATGGACCAGAAGACATCTAATGGGCCAGAGCAGCACCTGGGGGGTGCCTCGAGGGGGCACAACCCACCAGGGCGCGCCTGGTCCCCCAGGCGCGGCCCGTTGGGTTGTGCCCACCTCGGTGGCCTCCCGCACCCCCTCTTCGCCCTATAAATCGTCAAATATTTGAAAAACCCTTGGGAAGAACCTAGATTGGAAGTTCCGCCACCGCAAGCCTCTGTAGCCATTGAAAACCAATTGAGAGCCCGTTCTGGCACCCTACCAGAGGGAGAGATCATCACCGGTGGCCATCTTCACCATCCCGTCGGCCACCACGATGAGGAGGGAGTAGTCCACCATCGGGGCTGCGGGTTGATGACCCACAAGTATATGGCGTCAATTGTAGCTCTTTTCTATAAGAGTGTCGAACCCAACGAGGAGCAAAAGGAAATGACAAGTGGTTTTCTGCAAGGTAATGTCTGCAAGTGCTAAAATTGTGAGTAGCGAAGTAGTTTGGTAGCAAGATAATTTGTAACGAGCAAGTAACAATAGTAGTAACAAAAATGCAGCAAGGTAGCCCAATCCTTTTGAGGCAAAGGACAGGCCAAAACGGTTTCTTATGATAGGTAAAGTGTTCTTGAGGGTACACGGGAATTCATCTAGTCACTTTCATCATGTTGGCTTAATTCGTGTTCGGTACTTTGATAATTTGGTATGTGGGTGGACCGGTGCTTAGGTGCTATTCTTACTTGAACAAACCTCCTACTTATGATTAACCCTCTCGCAAGCATCCGCAACTACGAGAAAAGTATTAAGAATAAATTCTAACCATAACATTAAACTTTTGGATCCAATTGGTCCCTTACGGAATAGCGCATAAAGTGGGGTTTAAGCTTCTGTCACTTTGGCAACCCACCATCTAATAACTACTCCACAATGCATTCCCCTAGGCCCAAATATGGTGAAGTGTCATGTAGTCGAGGTTCACATGAGACCACTAAGAGAATGGCAACATACATACCATCAAAATATCAAACACATATCAAGTTCACATGATTATTTGCAACATGATTTCTCCCGTGACCTCAAGGACGAAATTAACTACTCACAAATGATAAACATGCTCAAGATCATAGGGGTATTAAATAGCATAATGGATCTGAACATATAATCTTCCACCAAATAAACCATATAGTAATCAACTACAAGATGTAATCAACACTACTAGTCACCCACAAGCACCAATCTATAGTTTTGATACAAAGATTGAACACAAGAGATGAACTAGGGTTTGAGAGGAGTTGGTGCTGTGAAGATGTTGATGAAGATAGCCCTCCCCAAGATGGGAGAGTTGTTGGTGATGATGACGACGATGATTTCCCCCTCCAGGAGGGAAGTTCCCCCGGCGGAATCGCTCCGCCGGAGGGCAAAAGTGCTCCTGCCCAAGTTCCACCTCGAGGCGGCAGTGCTTCGTCCCGAATGTCCTCCCCTTATTTTTTCTAGGTCAAAATGACTTATATACCAGAAGATGGGCACCGGAAGTGGGCCGAGGAGGGAAGCACCCACCAGGGCGCGCTTGGGCCTCCTAGCGCGCCCAGGTGGGTTGTGCCCACCTGGTGGCCCTCCTTTGGTACTTATTTGCTCCAATATTTATTAAATATTCCATAAAAAAATCGTCGGGGAGTTTGAGCTCATTTGTAGTTGTGCATAATAGGTAGCTTGATGTAGCTTTTTCAGGTCCAAATTTCCAGCTGCCAGAATTCTCCCCCTTGGTGCATACCTTGCATATTATGAGAGAAAAGGCATTAGAATTACTCCAAAAAGAATTTTTATAAAATAAAACAACATAAATAACAGTAGGAAAACATGATGCAAAATGGGTGTATCAACTCCCCCAAGCTTAGACCTCGCTTGTCCTCAAGCGAAAACCGACATCGAAAAACATGTCCACATGCTTAGAGAGAGAGAGGTGTCGATAAAAACAAAAAATACGGACATAGCAGCAGCATGTGACTTATTATAACAGCAACAAACTTCAATATAAAACTTTTATTATAGAACTTTTATCATAGACTTCTCATGAACAAGTGACAATTCATCAGAACATCGAAGTATAAAGCATAAACTCTATTGGAAATCAACAAAATATGTTCTCAGTCAACTTTGCAACTACAATTCATCATCTTTTTAGGAAGGGTCACGTATTGGAGCCTTTAAGCAAGTCCACATACTCAACCATCATTTAGTCTTCTATGATTGCTAACACTCACGGCGTACACATGAGCAAAACGTTTCAATCGGACACAAAGAAAGATAGGGGCTTATAGTTTCGCCTCCCAACACACTCACCTCAAGGGTGATGTCAACAATAATAACTTATGCCACCCATATTCAACTGGACATATGTGCCTAGATCTTTCCTCACCACATGATGCTTGCCAAAGGAGAAAAATAAAAGGAATAGAGAGAAAAAACTTTGACTCTTGCATAAAAATAAATACATGGAAGTAAAAGATAGGCCCTTCGCAGAGGGAAGCAGAGGTTGCCATGCGCTTTTTTTTGTATGCTCAACCCCTTAGTGCAAGAGAACGTCACGTTATATTGCCCCTTGTGTTGGCAACCTTTATTATCCAGTCTGTCGCTTTTATTCTTCACCATCACAAGTTCGTACAACACTCAATTTTCCCTTACACTAAATGATCTCACATTTTTATAAGCAATTTTTATTGCCCTTTTTGCACCGATGACAACTTACTTGAAGGATCTTACTCAATCCATAGGTAGGTATGGTGGACTCTCGAACAAGATAGGGTTTAAGGGTTTTGGATGCACAAGTGGTATCTCTACTCAGTGCGGATTTTTTGGCTAGCAAAGATAGGGGCAAGCACCACATGTTGAAGGATCTATGGCAATATGACTTCTATGTGAATATGAACAAACATAAATCATTAAGTTGTATTCCTTGTCCAACGTCAACAATTTTGGCATATAATATTTTAATGGGTGCTCACAATCACAAAAGATTTCCATGATAGTGTATTTATATGTGAATCTTCTCTTCCCTTATTAATCCTTTCATGTGTTACATCATTGACCAATACTATGTTTGTCAATCTACAATAAAATTTTCTACTTATACTTTTCCTTATGTAATGTCATCACTTACCATAAGATTAGCATATGATCTTTTCTTTTTATTTCCTTTCTTTTTATTGCAGCAAGAAAGTAAAGAAGGCAAAATTCAAACTAAACTTTATTATATCTCGCACACGATTACAAGGATTGATCACTAAGCAAACTCACAAAAAGCAATGATCGAACTAAACTTTTATTCATCTAATAGCAAAAGATAACCATTGATCGAACTAAGAAAATAGAAGCAAAAGATAGTGGAGATTGATACGTTACTGGGGCACCTCCCCCGAGCTTGGCAAAAGCCAAGGGGAGTGCCCATACCAATACTCAGTTTTCCTTTGGTGGTGATGAAGTAGAAGCAATCCGGTCCAATACATCTCTGAGTGCATCTCTTAAGCTGCCAATCTCTCGAAGAACTTGATGGAGCAGCTCAGTGTTCTTCTCCACCTCAACCATGATATGTTTATTTTTTGGGCCCCAAGAGTTTGTCCCTGCACAACTTTCTCTTGGACGAGATATGTCCCAATTGGACGGTATATATGCACGAGGAGTGTTTCCGAACCCATAATTATGAATCAAATTGTGAAAATTATTTTGATGTAACCTGTGTAGAGGCCTCCTTTTAGAGAGCTCTTCATGATCTCTTAGGGCCTCTTGATTGTTTAGGGACCTCATGGCTTGACGGGGGTTAGGATGAGTGGAGATGCCAGCTAGAGTCCCTCTCTCAGAGGCCGGAGGGTGAATTCCAGATGAGTCCCCCTCATCTTCCTCCATAATGATCTCTTCAGATTCCTCTTCCATGGATTCTACCCGAAGCAACCAAGATTCACCTTCTTCAGTGTTGGAGGAGGTAGAAGACATGATGCTTGGCTCAACAGATCTGACAGAAAATAGAAAGAAAAGAAAACAGGAGATTTATCCGTGATACGGAGGTTAACAGGTTCGGGAGGTATATATAGATCTTTTTATCTTGGGGAACAAGCAAAATGGAAGACAACAGAGACCGGAAAGTACCCGAGGTGGGCACAACCCACCTCGGCGCACCAGGCATGCCTGGCGCGCCCTGGTGTATCGTGCCCACCAGGATCACTTTCCTGGAAGTTTCTTATTTTCCTAATTTTCTAAATATTCCAAAACTGACAAAAAATATTTTTGCAGATTTTTTGGAGTCCGTGTACTTACTGTATCACGTACCTCCTTATTTTCACTATCCCGGAGTGTTCCGGAAGGACTCTTTTATGCGTTCTTCCGGTGTCAAAGTTTGGATAACATTGTTTTCAACATTAATTGGCGTACCTGGGATATAGTGTTTTATTCGTTTCCCATTGACAACCTTTGGTACTAGTGTTTTATTCGTTGCCCATTGACAACCTTTGGGTTAGTCCCTTCAGCATTATTTATTTTGATAGCTCCGGATCGATAGACCTCCTCGATGACATAGGGTCCTTCCCATTTGGAGAGGAGTTTTCCTGCAAAGAATCTGAAACGAGAGTTATACAAAAGAACATATTCTCCTACTTCTGAACTCACGCTTTTGGATTCTTTTGTCATGCCATCTTTTAACCTTTTCATTGAATAACTTAGCATTTTCATAAGCCTGGGTTCTCCATTCATCTAATGAGCTAATATCAAATAACCTCTTTTCCCCAGCAAGTTTGAAATCATAATTGAGTTCTTTTATTGCCCAAAATGCTTTGTGTTCTAACTCATGAGGTAAATGACAAGCTTTTCCATAAACCATTTTATATGGAGACATACCCATAGGATTTTGTAAGTTGTTCTATAAGCCCGAAGTGCATCATCTAATTTCTTAGACCAATTCTTCCGGGACCTATTATCAGTCTTTTGTAAGATTAGTTTTATTTATCTATTGCTGAGTTCAACTTGACCACTAGACTGAGGATGATAAGGTGACACAATTCTATGGAGTAGCAGAAGTATGGTTGGAGTACAGATTACTACAAACCGTTCTGTTTTTGTCTGATTCTATTTTCAATGCTTAGTTTGCTTGTTTCCTAGTTTCTATGGCTTATATTGCTCAATATAAATTGTGGAAATGATATGCTACAGTAGGCATTGTGTGGAAACAATTATGAATCTTGTCTTTGCCAGTACCAAAGTGAAATGGTTTGCTCTTTATCATACTAACCTAAAGGTGCTAACAAGGTGTGCAAGCTCCAGCGATCCATCTATGGACTGGTGCAAGCATCTTGGAGTTGCAATATATGCTTTGATGAGGTGATCAAAGCATATGATTTTATGCAGACTTGCGGTGAAGCCTGTATTTACAAGAAAGTGAGTGGGAGCTTTGTAGCATTTCTGATATTATATGTGGATGACATATTGTTGATTGGAAATGATATAGAATTTTTGGATAGCATAAAAGGATACTTGAATAAGATTTTTTCAATGAAAGACCTCGGTGAAGCTGCTTACATATTGGGCATCAAAATCTATACAGATAGATCAAGATGCTTGATAAGATTTTCAATGAGTACATACCTTGACAAGATTTTGAAGGAGTTCAAAATGGATCAGTCAAAGAAGGAGTTCTTGCCTGTATTGTAAGGTGTGAAGTTGAGTAAAGACTCAAAACACGACCAAGGCATAAGATAAAGAGAGAATGAAAGTCATTCCCTATGCCTCAGCCATAGGTTCTGTAAAGTATGCCATGCTGTGTACCAAACCTGTTGTGTACCTTGTCATGAGTTTGGCAAGGGGGTACAATTGTGATCCAGGAATAGATCACTGGACAGCGGTCAAAATTATCCTTAGTTACCTTAAAGAGGACTAAGGAAATGTTTCTTGGTTATGGAATTGATAAAGAGTTCGTCGTAAAAAGTTACATCGATGCAAGCTTTGACACTGATCTAGATGACTCTAAGTCTCAATCTAGATATGTATTGAACGTGGGATCAATTAGCTAGAGTATCTCCATGCAGAGCATTGTAGACATAGAAATTTGCAAAATACATACGGATCTGAATGTGGTAGACCCATTGACTAAACTTCTCTCACAAGAAAAACATGATCACACCTTAGTATTCTTTGGGTGTTAATCACATAGTAATGTGAACTAGATTATTGATTTTTCTAGTAAACCCTTTGGGTGTTGGTCACATGGTGATGTGAACTATGGGTGTTAATCACATAAAGATGTGAACTATTGGTGATAAATCACATGGCGATGTGAACTAGATTATTGACTCTAGTGCAAGTGGGAGACTGAAGGAAATATGCCCTAGAGGCAATAATAAAGTTTTTACTTTATATTTCCTTATATCATGATAAATGTTTATTATTCATGCTAGAATTGTATTAACCGGAAACTTGATACATGTGTGGATACATAGACAAAACGCCGTGTCCCTAGTAAGCCTCTACTAGACTAGCTCGTTAATCAAAGATGGTTAAGTTTCCTAACCATAGACATGTGTTTTCATTTGATGAACAAGATCACATCATTAGGAGAATGATGTGATGGATAAGACCCATTCGTTAGCTTAGCATTATGATCGTTCAGTTTTACTGCTATTGCTTCCTTCATGTCAAATACATATTCCTTCGACTATGAGATTATGCAACTCCCGGATACTGGAGGAATGTGTTGTGTGCTATCAAATGTCACAAAGTAACTGTGTGATTATAAAGATGCTCTATAGGTATCTCTGAAGGTGTTTGTTGGGAAAGCATAGATCGAGATTAGGACTTGTCACTCCAAGTATCGTAGAGGTATCTCTGGGCCCTATCAGTAATACACATCATAAGAAGCCTTGCAAGCAAAGTGACTAACGAGTTAGTTGTAGGATGATGTATTAGGGAACGAGTAAAGAGAGTTCCCAGTAATGAGATTGAACTAGGTATGAAGATACCGACAATCGAATCTCGGGTAAGTAACACACTGATGACAAAGGGAATAACGTATGTTGTCATAATGATTCGACCGATAAAGATCTTCGTAGAATATGTGGGAGCCAATATGAGCATCCAGGTTTCGCTATTGGTTATTGATCGGAGAGGTGTCTCGGTCATGTCTACATAGTTCTCGAACCCAAAGGGTCCGCATGCTTAACGTTCGATGACGATATTGTATTATATGAGTTAGATTTGGTGAACGAATGTTGTTCGGAGTCCCGGATGAGATCACGGACATGACGAGGAGTCTCAAAATGGGCAAGAGGTAAAGCTTGATATATGGGACGCTGGTATTTGGTCACCGAAAGGGGTTCCGGGCACCCCCGACAAAAGATATGGGCCTTACGGGCCAAGAGGGGAATCGCACCAGCCACAAAGGGGCTGGTGCACCCCCCATATGGGCTATCCAAATTGGAGAAGGAAAGGGGAAGGAGGAAAGGAAAAAGGGAATAGGATTCCCCCTTCCCCCTCTTCCCTTCCTACTCTGAATAGGAATAGGAGAGGGGGGTTGGCCGAAATTGGGAGAGGACCCCAAGTAGGATTCCTCATACTTGGGGCGCCCCCTTGGCTGCCTCTCCTCCCCTCCAACCTATATATATGTGGGGAGGGGGGCGCCTACAACACACAACATCAATTGTTAGCCGTGTGCGGCGCCCCCTCCAAAGTTTACACCCCCGGTCATATTCTTGCAGTGCTTAGGCAAAGCCCTACGTGAATCACATCACCATCGTCGTCACCATGCCGTAGTGCTGACGGAACTCGTCTACTTCCTCGATACATTGCTGGATCAAGAGGGCGAGGGACGTCATCGAGCTGAACGTGTGCAGAACTCGGAGGTGTCGTGCGTTTGGTACTTGATCGGTCGGAGCTAGAAGAAGTTCGACTACATCAACCGCGTTGTCAAACGCTTCCGCTTTCGGTCTACGAGGGTACATAGACACACTCTCCCCCTCTCGTTTTATATGCATCTCCTAGATAGATCTTGCGTGAGCGTAGGAAAATTTTGAAATTGCATGCTATGTTCCCCAACAGTGGTACCAGAGCCAGGTCTATGCATAGATGATATGCACGAGTAGAACACAAAGAGTTATGGGCGGTGATCGTCATACTGCTTACCACCAATATCTTATTTTGATTCGATGGTATTGTTGGATGAAGCGGCCCGGACCAACCTTACATGATCATGATCATGAGACCAGTTCCACCGATAGACATGCAACTAGTTTTGCATAAAGGTGGCTGCGGGTGTCTGTTTCTCCTACTTTAGTTGAATCGAATTTGACTGCGGCCGGTCCTTGTTGAAGGTTAAAACAACAAACTTGATAAATCACCGTTGTGGTTTTTGTGCCGTAGGTAAGAATAGTTCTTGCTAGAAGCCTGTAGCAGCCTCGTAAAACTTGCAAGAACAAAGTAGAGGACGTCTAACTTGTTTTTGCAGCGCATGTTGTGATGTGATATGGTCAAGACATGATGTGATACACGTTATTGTATGAGGTGACCATGTTTTGTAGAAGTTATCGACAACCGACAAGAGCCTTATGGTTGTCTCTTTATTGTATGAAATGCAAACAACATGTAATTGTTTTACTTTATCACTAAGCGGTAGCGATAGTCGTGGAAGCAACAGTTGGCGAGACGACCACGACGCAATGATGGAGATCAAGGTGTCGAGCCGGTGACAATGGAGATCATGATGATGCTTTGGAGATGGAGATCAAAAGCACAAGATGATGATGGCGATATCATGTCACATATTTTGATTGCATGTGATGTTTATCTTTATGCATCTTATTTTGCTTAGTACGATAGTAGCATTATAAGATGAACCCTTAACTAAAATTTCAAGGTATAAGTGTTCTCCCTGAGTATGCACCATTGCGACAGTTCTTTGTGTTGAGACACCACATCATGATCAGGTGTGATAGGCTCTACGTTCACATACAACGGGAGCAAGACAGTTTTGCACATGCGGAATACTCAGGTTAAACTTGACGAGCCTAGCATGTACAAACATGGCCTCGGAACACTGGAGACCGAAAGGTCAAACGTGAATCATATAGTAGATATGATCAACATAGAGATGTTCACCATTGATGACTACTCCATCTCACGTGATGACCGGACATCGTTTAGTTGATTTGGATCATATATCATTTATATGACTTGAGGGATGTCTATCTAAGTGGGAGTTCTTAAGTAATTTGATTAATTGAACTTAATTTATCCTGAACTTTGTCCTGATAGTATTTGCAAATTATGTTGTAGATCAATAGCTCGTGTTGTAGTTCCCCTATGTTTTTTGATATGTTCCTTGAGAAAAATAAGTTGAAAGATGATAGTAGCAATGATGCGGACAGGGTCCGTGATCCGAGGATTATCCTCATTGCTGCATAGAGGAATTATGTCCTTGATGCACCGCTAGGTGACAGACCTATTGCAGGAGAAGATACAGACGTTATGAATGTTTGGCAAGCTCGATATGATGACTACTTGATAGTTTAGTGCGCCATGCTTTACGGCTTAGAATCGGGGCTTCAAAAACATTTTGAACGCCATGGAGCATATGATATGTTCCAAGAGCTGAAATTGGTATTTCAGACTCATGTCCGCATCGAGAGGTATGAGACCTCTCACAAGTAACTTTGCCTACAAGATGGAGGAGAATAGCTCGGCTAGTGAGCATGTGCTCAGAATGTCCGGGTACTACAATTGCTTGAATCAAGTGGGAGTAAATCTTCCAGATAATATAGTGATTGCCAAAGTTCTCTAGTCACACTACAAAAAATATACACTTCCGTGATGATACGTGTTTGTCACAGTAGGTCGTGTTTTTTGTCATGCATGTACATCCATGACGATTTTATGACAGAATCAAGATAGTCATACCTGTGTTGTCGTAAAGTGTTCCATGACATTACCAAAATTATCATCACGGAAGTGTCCACTTCCATGATGATAAATTGCGCGTCATAGAACTGCTTTCGTCAAGGGTGACCGACACATGGCATCCACCGTAACGGAACGCCGTTAAGCTATCGGGTCGGGTTTTGGATCCGATAACCCGTTAACAGCCTCGACCAATGGGAAATTTCCACGTGTAAAATTCTTATTGGCCGGACGAAACACGTGTCAGCTCGTTAGTGGGTCAGATAGGCGCCTATGATATGTCGGCACGTGCCACGACCCACCACTGGCCCATTTAGCTTACAAAGCTAGCCCGTTTGACTTGGTCAAAAGTTAACAGGCTGGCGCATGAAAAGCCTGTTAACGGTCTCTTCGCAAATAGCCCATTTTACGGCCTATTAACTCATGGCCCATTAGGCCCTAAAGGAAATCGGCCCAACAACGTCATGTGGGCCGTCGAATATAACACCAGCCCATTTCACTTTTGGCCCATGTATGGCCCACGACGTCTTTGGCCCATATGAGGCCTTCGTATCTTTCGGCCCTTTATAGGCCCACGGTGACTCTAGCCCATAATGAACAGTAATTTTCTTTGTACCCATTAACGGCCCGTGATTTACATGGGCCGTTTCCAGCCCATGTTAGCTTTCGGCCTATTGACGACCCATACGTTCTTGGGCTCCTTTTCGGCCCTCGATTACTTCCGGCCCGTTACTGGCCTGTTCCCCTAATGGGCCAAATTCGGCCCATGGCAAGAGTCAGCCCGTTACTGGCCTGTTCCCCTAATGGGCCAAACTCGGCCCATGGCAAGAGTCGGCCCGTTACTGGCCTGTTACCCTAATGGGCCAAATTTGGCCCATGGCAAGAGTTGGCCCGTTTCTGGCCTGTTAACCCGTTGCGCCATTTCCAGCCCGTCCTATATTCTGGCCCATTAACAACCCGTTATGCCTATGATAGAATTAAGCCTTTGCTATCCTACGGCCTATTAACGGCCCGTTACCGTACTGGGCCGATACCAATTACGCCCAATTACGGCCCATGTAGACCCATTTATCCGACTGCCCGAGGCCCATGATTCTACGGCCCTGTTGGAGGCCCATTTATCGACAACCCGTAGGAGACCCATGGATCCTACGGCCCGTATATGGCCCATGGTAGTTGCGGCCACTAGCAAACCAGGGAAAAAGAAGACAAGGAAATAAATAAGGCCGAAACTAACGCTCAGCTATTAAGGCGATTCCACAGATTACATCCACTCGGCATCAAAGATCGCCACCAGTGCAAATATAGGGAACACCCTACACTATACAAAAATGGCTTGCTATTTTCTTTAGCCGGTGGCTGCACGTTAAGAATAAATTTTGTATCGCACCAAAACAAATTACAACTATATAACAAAAGGAAGGTTGGCATAAAACTTAACAGTCTAGCAGATAAATGCACCACCAGAAGTTCAGAAGCTCAGTTCATTTGACCTGACTGTTACGTTTTCATGCTATATTGTCCGATGGAGCACCATAACCCTTGCCTTCATTTCCCCTAGGCTCCTGAACAACATAGCAAATGTCTGGTAGTCTGGTTTCAAAACCATGCATATCTTGACGACATCGAACAATGTCTCTCCTTGTTTCACAAAGGGTCTCTGTTAGGGAATGGACTTGTGTCTGGAGCGCAGATACAACATTGCTTTGAGCTTGCATATCTTGATCATGAGGCAGTTTGGACGATATTGCCTTAACAACCAACCCAGTATTACGCAGGAACGTGCTTTTCCCACTATTAGTGGACAGGTACTGATCCACTGCAGCAAGAGCTGACATTGCGGTTATAGTTGCCTCGCCACCTTTAGAAGGTGGCGGTTCCACCATTTTTTCCATAGCTTGCTGAAAAGTTGAGGTTTTACATTAGTAGTACCAGAACAGAAAATATTAAGGAGGCAGCAAAACCAAACAAAATAGCTTTGGTCTATATACAGAACTTATTCTGGTGAACCCATGTAAAATATTAGTTGTATTTTATTGCAAAGTACATAATAAAACCAGGTTCCAAACATATGACCATGTACCATCGCTAATGTATTGTCTATTTCTTCACATTGTATTGAGGGCTAAGGATAAAGAGACGAAGTTTATAATACGATAAGCATAGTATGACATCATTCATATCACAAAACAAGTGAGAATAGACAAACAGGCAATTGTAACATTGTGTGGGCAAGTCCAGCACGGAACTAGATTACGGGTCAAGATCAAAGGAACATCACTCCTCTCTTTTAAACCTTGTAAGGTGCAATGATACGCTAAGACAATTGTGTATAAAATTGAAAAGAGTAATAGACATTGGCTGCAAACCATGCAGTTCAAGGCACAAGTCAGAGTAAGTAGTAGTTAAAAGGCATGAGGATTAAGGACTTACAACAGCGACTTTGACTGGTGTAGTCATGCCCTTCTTCTTGCTGGTGTGACAGTCCTTGAAGATTTCCACAGCATTTGGTTCAGGTACTTTTTGGTCCTTGCGGGCTTTCCTCTGCATTTCGAACAAGTCAATATCGATCTGATAATATGGTACAGCAAAAAGAGTGAAACAAAAGCTAACTACAAGAGCCTCGCAGTGTGCAATATAGCTACGAGATCCTGTCCTCTGTTGGAATTTCACTTTCGTACGGTTGGCCTTGTTCTTTGAACAGTTCACCTAAAAGAAGATAGATTTGTGTGGCACATGCGTAAATAGGACTTCAACATGTGATCTGATCACATATATATAATGTACCTGATACTTCGGATCAGACCAGTGTTTAACAAGGCCCCTCCAGTCTTCATCCGATATATTTTCCACTGGAGATGTTTGGGAAAGTTCACTATTAGCCTTGACTTCAAAGTGAGTTTTCCTCAAGTTATACCGATATTGTCGCAGAGCAAACTTGAAAACATGGGTGCAAGCTTGTCTAGTTGCGTCATCTTGGCTATCCAACTTGAACCTCATCTGTTGAAAATTATGGGAGTCTCATTATCAGCAACCTAGAAAGTATGGGACAAAGCAAGACGATATTACTAGTTTCCATACATAACCATACTTACAGATAAATGGCCGAGGAAGGTGTTGAACTGGGTTTCGTCTTTGTCATTCCTGTACTGAATCCATGTTGGGAGGATACGTACATGACACCTAACGGTAACCGCTGCCTCTGATACTAACTTGGCTGACTCTAGCATCACGTGGCCTTTTTAAACCTGCCTCAAAACAGATCTCCATTCTTCCTCCTCTAGATTTAGTTAACCTATCGAGCATTATCCCTGATGTTTGTTTCCTCTTGCGCCTAGGTGCTAGTCCAACAACGAACATAGGAAGTGTTAGTGTACATCAAACTGTGAGACACATATAAAGAAGCATGCAACTGTAACTTGGCTCCAGCAACTACCTTCTTGCTGTTGAAGCTCACAAGGTTCATCTAATATTGCCAACTCGTCTTGTGTCAAGAGTGCTTGGGAAGTAGTGTCAGGTGGCAAGGGAGCTTGGGGACGTGCTGCTAGTTCAGTTGACGCACGAGTAAGTCGTGCAGCTGGTAGTACTGTGGTAGGTGTTGCAAGAACTACGACTGTCTCTGCTTGTTTGGTGGCAGCTATTTGTTTCTGTTTGGCTTTTTTTGCAGCTCGTGTAGCATGGGATGTCGTGTTTGTAGAATTTTCCGCTGGACTTTGACCTTCTATTGCGCCATCAGTACCGGCAGAATCTGTAGGATTCATCCGCTTCTCATTCCCTGCCATTCTGTGTTTCTTCCTCTTCCTCTGTGCCATGTTAAGTCAAGCCGACAAGAAAAATGAATAACAATTTAGTTCTTCAGAACAAATTGATGCGTGATGCAGACAAACTGAACTTTGATGTTAGACAACCACATGATAGGAGGATGTAATATGTATGAAAAACACGACGAAAGAGATAACTAGAACTATGATGTGTAAACTAAGAAGAAGACATTTCACCAAATTTGAAGCAATGCAATGGAAGGTAGACACCATATGAAAGATGCTACAAATATCGCTCTGCCAAGTTAACAATGTCTCATCATAAATGGCGTTTAAACAAATGTGAAGCAGTACAAGAAATAAATCATATGCAAGATGCAAACAACATCACACTACCATGTTAGAGGTCTCTCGTCATTAGTGCCATTGCATATTCACACCTTATGATGTGTAAACTAAGGAGAAGGCATTTCAACAAATTAGAAGCAATGAAAGCTAGACACCATATGGAAGATGCAACGAATATCACTCTACCAAGTTAAAACTGTCTCGTCATAAGTGCCATTTCAACAAATTAGTAGTACAAGCTAGAAAAGAATGTGAGATGTAACCTATATCACACTTCGAAGTCAAACATGTCTTATGATAAGTGATTGTTGCAGGTTACACAACAGTAGTGATTTGATGTAAGAACATGGTGTGATAGATAGATATTGTATGTTCTAGAAACAGGAACACGTGCCTTATTCAAGTATAATGTTAAAGTAAGCAGATGGAATTCAACAAAATTAGAAGCAATACAAGCTAGACATCACACATAACATGCAACCACATATAATAGTGCCAAGTTAGAGGGAGCACCGGTGATGCTGCACTAGGGGAGATGTGCTCATCATAAACACAGCTTTGTTGAGTGTCTATGCATGTGTTGTCTTGGAAATCATCTTGGGGGTGTAGAGGAGTAGAAACTGTAGAGGCCCTCCGTTCGGAAGGAGCACCTTTATCCGCTGCCTTGCTAACTTCCTTCCGCTTTATTGATTTTGAATTGTCAAGTAAAACCGACAAGAAAAAGCAATAAAATTCTCTCTTCAGAACTCATTCATGCATGATACTGACAATCACTACTTTGATGTAAGGCAAACACATGATACCAGGATGGAGTATGTACGAAAAACAGGACGACATGGCATGTTCACAACTGTTTGTGTAAACTAAGCAGAAACCATTCTAGCAAATAAGAAGCAATGCAAGCTAGACACCACATGAAAGATGCAACCAATATGACTCTGCCAAGTTAAAAGCGTCCCATCATAAATGGAATTTCAACAAATTAGAAGCAGCACATGCTATAAATCATATGAAAGATGCAACTAATATCGCACTGCATATACTAAAGGTGTCTCGTCATATTGATTGATGCGGGATACAAAAAAACAATAGTTTTATGTAAGGACATGCTTAATAGATAGATGTACTATGTACTAAATACAGGAAGGCATGTCACATTAACAGGTATAATGTATAAGCTAAGCAGACCAGCACATGCAGTTTAACCAGATTGGAAGAATTACAATCTAGACACCATATGCAACATGCAACCACATATCACGCTACCAAGTTAGAACAAGCACATGCGATGCAAGTGTAGGGGAAATGTTGTAATCAACTACAAAGCTACGTTCACTATCTTCATCTAGCATTTCTGTTTCTTGAGAATCATGTCAGGAGGCTGACGCTGCATTTTTTAAATGAGGAGTAGTCCCCTTGCCTGCCTGCCTCATCATAAGTGATTGATGAGGGATACACAAGAACATTAGTTTGATGTAAGAACATGGTTAATACACAGATGTACTAGTATGTACCAAAAACAAAAAGGCATGTCATATTCAAAGGTATAATGTGTAAGCTAAGCAGATGCAATTTAACCAAATTGGAAGCAATACAAGCTAGACATTCGGCTGGAGTGGTGAGCATGATCATCTAGGACCTGAGAGCCTGGTGGGAGGTGGCCTGCTTCGCCACCATCACAACTTTTTAGTTGGCTTCCAGGTGATGCCTATCTTTGCTGGGCTTGTCACTGGTTCGGCCAGTGCCCTGACTAGCTATTTGTCTTCTGGTGCTCACGGGATGGTGGTTCATGTAAAAAAATATCTTTCCTTATCTTAGGCGAGTGTTTGGTTCAAGCCACACCTTAGGCAAGCCACACTTGGACCCCACATGGCATACACACAAAAAATGTGGCAAGATTCCCTTAGGCTTGCCAACTTGTGGCTTTCATTTTGATCAACTAACCTTAGGCAAGTTTGGCAAAAATATGTGGCAAAGTGTGGCAATGCTAGGCCTAGAACCAAAAAGAAGACCGACTTCGGCCTTTCGAATACAAGCTAGACACCATATGGAACATGCAACCACATATGACACCGCGAAGTTAAAGCAAGCACCTGGGATGGTGGTTCATTGCGAGCGAGGTCATCAACTCCAGAGCTACATTTACCGTCTCCATCTGCTGAAACTGCACCCTTTATAGCGCTGTAACGTGTCGTGCATACCCGCGAAGAAAGTTGGCGCGACTTCTCTCTTTTCTTTGCTGCTTCTCTTTCGGCAGACTCTGAAATACCCTTGCATAAAAACACAATAGTGAGAGTATGGGTGAAGTGTGTGCAGAACTAGTGCACTGTAAAAGTAGCAGATAGAAGGTGGCTAAAAAATAAATGACAGGAGACATATGATAGCTCTACAACATTGCATGGCAAACAAAATTACATTCTACTCCGTATGATTTTGTAATATATGAGCACAGGAAATGCAGGTACTCCTCCACCACACCACCACATGTGGTCATATCTAAGATAACAGTCGACTGAAAATAAATAGGTCAGTCGATTTTTTAATGAACCGTCCGATCTATAAGGAACGGGCAGATGGCCTTTGTCTACCTCCCGCCAGTCACTGTTGATGATCTTTCTCGAACCGCGAGCGACCACCGGCCCAGAACCCTGCCTCCGCCGCCCCGCCCTCCCATCGACTTCACACCACCATCGTGCTTGGCAGCGCCCCCAGGCCATCCTTTAATCCCGGCCGACCTCCAGATCAGGCGCCAGTAGCTCTAGGCCGCACATGCCCCTAAGATAAACACCAAGGCGCTGCTTCCCCGACGTAATAGGCGTACTAGCGCCTGTTATGCCGGGGAATGCTTCCGTTAATTGGGAATCAACTAGCCAGAAATTGAAATTCAGGGGGGCGACGGACCTCTAGAGGTGAAATAGTATATGAGGAGAAACCTTGTGCATCACGAGTTACTAGGAGCATCTAGTATCAAGAAGAAGCGGTCAACTAGTGTCTTCTGTGGGATGAATACCGTGCAAGTAGAGACGTAAGATTTGCACGAATAAGGGAAGAGGAGTAGCTTTTTCGGTTGCCGGTGTGGTCACCTCCACATGTTGTGCCGTCTTCTTCTTTTTACCAGGGAAACCGATGTTCTGGAGGGTGCAGGCTTGGACGAACCCATGGCCAAATTGTTGACTGTGTTGCCGTGGCCGTATGTCAGCGGAGGGGAAGCAGATCCGAGGCGGCGAAGGACGGCGTAGCAGGAACAACTCCGGTGCGGTGGAGGGTGGCAAAGTTGGAGCGGCAGTGGTGAGGTGCAGGATGGCGTGGTTGAACTGGCTCGGGTACGGACGGCTTGGCCTCAGCTTCAACTACTAGCCGTGGAGGGCGTTGCGGTTGAGGTTGCGGTGGACGACGACATCGGGGTATCGGCTCCAGCGTGATGGAGGAGGGCGGCGGTTGATGGGTGGGATGGGGTGGCGGACGGAGGACGCAGCACGGCTCGTGGAGAGGTAGTTTTGGCGCCCACGGAGTACGAATGGGGAACCATGTTTCGGTCTAGGACGCGCTTGTTTTTGGCTTTTTTGAACAGAAGATGGGACGCGCTTGTTTGAAATTTGGGGAAAGTACAAACTTTGCCCCCCTCTTAAATTTCGGACCTACTGCGGGTTGGGGGTAGGATGGTAATCCCAGGTGTCCCAAATAGTGGGCGGGAGCGATTTCGGCCGCGCGCATGTGTGCTTAGGCGGCCATTGTGTATGAATGTTTTTCGGAGGCGGTTGCGTGGCGTCTAGATGAAGCTACAAACCTACCCGGTTTAGACCTTTGGACGTCGGGCCGGTAGGTTTCACGGGTCGGAGTTATTAGAAAAATAATTTCCTTGCAATACCAAACATTGGTCTCACGCGGTTTCGGGCGAGTAGAGGCTCTTTTGGCGCTTCGTTCGAAATTTTGAAACACAAGCATTCACGTTTAGAGTACTCTTGAACTATGAGGATTGACCTAAATAGACAACATTATATTTGACCTTGTATATTTGAAAACCTCATTAAATTATCCGCTTCTTTTTGAAATTTTGACACTTGAAAATCCTATAACTACGATTATTTTGGAATGGAGGAGCTAAATTAGAATCTATTTTGTACACGACTACATATGCTATTATGTACAAAATCAAAGCAAAGATTGGTGCCCCCATAATTTAGGTATGGTTTACAAATGCCATGATATCAAATTCAAATAATTGAATGGACTTCATGTTGAATTCGATTTTTTTAAACCACCTTAAGTTGAATTCAAATGTATGCTAGTTCATAGGTAGCTATTTATAATGTTCATTGTGTAACTTTCGTATGTATAATGTGCTTTACACACATTGTAAGTGCATCTAGTGCCACCCCTAGTTGGTTTTGGAGTATTGACGACAAAGTTGGTTGAGGGACTAATGCGTTTGTGAGAATTGCAGGATCACGCAGGTTGTGTCCCTCATTGTTTCGGTTTACCTACCGGAGATGACCCCTAAAAATATATGAAGACATTGAAGACAATGGTGGTATGAGAAGATATTCATATTGAAGACTATGACATGAGAAGACATTAGGTGAAGACTATGGTGCGCGAAGACTGTGTGGTTTCATTGTTTCCTTTTCTTCTTTGTTGAGTCATAGGAACCACCGTACTGTTAAGTGGGGTCCAAGTGAACTAAGTCAGAGTGACTGAAGTGATGCTCAACTCAAATCCTATGTCTTCGAGCGAAGACAATGAGAGCAAATCTTATCCAGAGCTGGATAAGTCAGCTTTGCTTGTAGCCCAAGTAAAGCTGCCGCGTGTGTTTGAAATCTGATGGTTGGAACATGTGTTAGTTCCTTAGTGACCTAGGGTCATTTTGGACAAATCAAGTCGGGTTGCCTAGTGGCTATAAATAGCCCACCCCCTACACCATAAATTGGTGGCTGCTCAGAGTTTGTGCACGGCTTTTGTCGTTTGAGAGCAACCCACCTCGAAGCATTTGAGAGAGAGAAGTCCTTGCGAGGACAAAGCCCAAACACCCAGAGCCAAAGAGTGTTAGGCATCACTGAAGTCTTCCTGTCTGTGTGACCTGAAGACTTATTACACTTGAGGACTGTGAATCCTCCAGCCGGTTAGGCGTCGCGTTCTGAGCATCCAAGAGTCATTGTGGATTGCCGGTGAACGAAGTCTGTGAAGTTTTGGAAGTCTCCCTTGAAGACTTACCAGAGTGATTGGGTGAGGATTGGGTGTCCTTAGCTCAAGGGGAATAAGGTGAAGACACGGTCTTCTGAGTTAAATCTCAGCCTCCCTAACCAGACGAACAGTTGTCATAGCAACTGGAACTAGTCTAACAAATCCTGTGTCTTCAACAAGCGACTGGTTCTATCCCTTCCCAACCTTACTTAAGTTTGTCTTCATGAAGTCATTGCCTATCTATGTATCTGTTTGACTTCATTGCTTGACTACTACTGTTGATTGGCTTCATACTATCTTCCATCCTGATCCTTACTACCTAGCTGCTATTAGTCCGGTACTTTCACATCATTGCATACTTGACTATGGCTTGCTTAGGGTAGTTTATCTTCCGCTGCATATTAATTAGGTCATTTCTGTTGTTTGTCTTCGAAATTTCTAAGTTTTGAAGACTTTCATAAAAATCGCCTATTCACCCCCCCTCTAGTCGATACTAGCACTTTCAATTGGTATCAGAGCAAGGTACTCCCTTGTTCTGTGTGATTCGGTTTAACCACCTGGAGTTTCAGCTATGTCGACTGCAGGATTGAGGAACATATCTTGTCCCACCTTTGACGGTCATGAGTATCCCCGATGGAAGGCCATGATGAAGAAGCGACTCATGTCCATGGATTGCGAACTGTGGACCGTCATTGAGATTGGACTCACCGATCTATGCAAGATGGCAGAGGCTGATGACATTCACAAGTACACTCTATTGAACCTTACAGCGAAGGATGTCATCTGCTCTCATTTGTCCCGAAATCAGTTCAGGAATGTTATGCACCTCAATCACGCGAAGCTAATCTGGGACCGGCTTTCTGAGGTATATGAAGGTCATCGCACTCGTCATGATCCGTGGTTTGAGGACTATAAGGAGTCTCTTAAGGAGATGACCTTTGCACCTGAATCATCATCATCCTCATCGTGCCACATGGCAAGGGGTGATAAGGTAACTGAATGCTATCTCTCTGAATCTAGCGATGATGAATCAGGTGATGAATTTGGCCCCAGTTATGACAAGCTTGCTTCCCTTGCCACTAAACAACAAAGAATCTTGGAAAAGGTTCAAGACATGCTTAGTAAGAGCGATGATATGTTGGGTGAAGAAATGGATCAGTCAAAAGCTTTGGCTGATAGTCTTCAGAGACTTCATGCTAAGTTTGACGCCCTTCAAGATCAACATAATGCTCTCTTGTCTGATCATGAGAAGCTTTCTTCTGAATGTCTTCAAAGAAAGTTAGACCTTGAAAAGATAAGAGTGGATTATGAAGATCTTCAGAAGGAGCGAGATTCATTACTTGCTCAACAAATCAGCGTTACACAGGATGGATTTGAACCACCATGTCTAAAATGCATTGAGCATGATAACGCTACATCTGTTGCTGAATGTTCCACTGCTGCTACTGTTTCATTGTCTTCACCTACTGATGTGGTTACTAACCCCTCTGTGGAGGATACCACCGCTGTTGCTGATGAAAATGCTATGTTGAAGACATTGCTTGAAACATGGATGTACAAAAGTTTGAAGGGACATCAGACTCTCTGCGATGTCCTCAAAAAGCAGATTCTGAACCGAAACCCTAGGAAGGAGGGTGTTGGGTTCGAAAGGAAAATGAATGTTGATGGCTCGTACTGGAAGCCTGAGCAGTACCCCAAAACCACATGGGTTGCTGCAAAGGAACCTTCAGTGGATCCATCCACTTTATCTGGCTTTACCTGTGCTAATCCTATTATCATTGATGAATCCTTTGATGCAAACTATAAGCTATTAAAAAATCAGAATGGTGAAGTGTTCGCCAGGTACATTGGTACTAACTGCAGGAATGGACCACCTATGAAGAAGATCTGGGTACCTAAGCAGTACATTGAGAATCTTCCTGTGAATGTCGTCATGACACCACCAAGGAAGAAGACAAACCGCAGACCTATAGCTTCATGTGGCCCAAAGGCTTCATACAGATACAGGACTCACCTGAGTCACCCTAACGCCAATGTTTTGCAGGGAAATCATGCTCAGACTTATGAATATGAGCGTGTATCTTCGAACCGCTATGTTCATAGGACTAAGAACTTTTCTGCTTATTCATATGAGTATCATTCATCTCCTGCAAGGCTATTTGCTAGGGCTTCAAAGCCAAAATTCTTAGATGCTGCACTTAGACTCATTGTTTCTAAGCCACCACTGAAGATGTGGGTGGCAAAGAAGAACTAACTCTCTTTTGCAGAATACGGTCTCCAGCCAGCAATCAATGGCGTCCGATACTATTGCTGGGGACCTAAAACCCATTTAGGACGCACGATAAAATGCCATTCTATATACTTCACATCTGAATCTCTTATCAGTCATACTATGTCCTAACTTTGATATAAGCTGTGATTGTCCCTGTATGTGTCAAATGCTTATGCTTCACAACACTCTTGTGAAGCCTATCCTCCTAACTGCACTGTAGGGTACATCACCAAAAGCTTTAGAATGGATTATGGAGAGTGGCTGCACAAATCAAATGACTGGTGATCGAAGTCTTCTCATGGACTCAACCTTACGTCCATCCAACAAGAGTCACATTACATTTGCTGACACTGGTAAAAGCAAGGTATTGGGTCTAGGTAGAGTTGCAATCTCAAAGGATCAACACATGGATAAAGTGATGCTTGTTGAATCCCTTGGTTTCAACTTAATGTCTGTCTCAATGCTTTGTGACTTGAACATGATTGTGACATTTGGAAAATATCGTTGCCTTGTACTAATGGAATCTGACAAATCTCTAGTCTTTGAAGGGTATCGAAAAGATGATCTATACATGGTAGATTTCTTAGCAGGTCCACAACTTGCCGTATGTCTTCTCACAAAAGCTTCAGAATGCTGGCTTTGGCATCGAAGGCTAGGACATGCTGGCATGAGGAACTTACACTCACTCGTCAAGAAGAAGCATGTCATTGGCATCGAGGATGTCAAATTCAAGAAGGATCATCTGTGTGGTGCCTGTGAAGCTGGAAAGATGACAAGGGCAAAGCACCCCTCGAAGACAATCATGACAACATCTCAACCCTTCGAGCTGTTACACATGGACTTATTTGGACCTACTCACTACTCCACCCTCACAACAACTGCCTGTCTCTATGGCTTTGTCATTGTTGATGACTACTCAAGATACACATGGGTTCATATAATTCTTTACAAGACTGAAGTGCAAGATGTCTTCAGGCGCTTCGCAAATCGAGCAATGAACAATTATGGCGTGAAGATCAAGCACATTAGAAGTGACAATGGCACTGAATTCAAGAACACTGGACTTGATCTGTATCTGGATACAATGGGAATCACTCATGAGTTCTCTGCTCCATACACACCTCAGCAAAATGGCATTGTTGAGTGCAAAAACAGAACCCTCATTGAGATGGCTCGAACAATGCTAGATGAGTACAAGACACCAAGAAAGTTCTGGCCTGAAGCTATTGATACAGCATGTCACATCATCAACCGTGTGTACATCCATAAGCTTCTGAACAAAACATCGTATGAGCTCCTTACTGGCAAGAAGCCAAACGTCAGTTACTTCAGAGTATTTGGAGTTAGATGCTGGATCAAGGATCCCCATCACAAGTCAAAATTTGCACCTAAGGCTCACGAAGGCTTCATGCTTGGCTATGGAAAGGATTCACATTCCTACAGAGTCTTCAACCTTTATCTCTACAAAATCGTTGAAACCGTGGATGTGAAATTTGATGAAACCAATGGTTCACAGAGAGAGATTCTGCCAAGTACACTAGATGAAGCTCCTCCAAGCAAGTCTATCAAGATGATGGGAACTGGTGAAATCATGCCCTCTGAAGCACAACCTGAAGAGGAACTTATCATCTCTGCACCAAATAAACCTGAAGACAATGCTCAGACTGAAGACAATCCTCCCAATGATGACAATGATCAGCGAGAGCAAAATCTTTGTCCGGTTCATCCTCGTGTTGCAAATGAAGTTCAAATAGAGAAGATAATTGACAGCATCAATGCGCCTGGTCCACTCACTCGATCAAGAGCAACACAGCTAGCAAACTTCTGTGGGCACTTTTCATTTGTGTCAATATCAGAACCCAAGAAAGTTGCTGAAGCTTTTATGGAACCTGAATGGATTCAAGCCATGCAAGAAGAACTTCAACAGTTCAAGCTGAATAATGTTTGGGAACTTGTCAAGCGACCTGACCCTCGCAAGCATAACATTATTGGAACAAAGTGGATATATCGAAACAAGCAAGATGAGCTTGGTCAAGTCGTCAGAAACAAAGCACATCTTGTGGCTCAAGGATATACTCAAGTTGAAGGAATTTACTTCGATGAAACATTTGCTCCTGTTGCTAGGCTTGAAGCTATTCGCATACTGCTAGCCTACGCTAATCATCACAACATCTTGCTATATCAAATGGATGTAAAGAGTGCATTTCTCAATGGCAAGATTGAAGAAGAAGTATATGTCGCACAACCACCTGGCTTTGAAGATCCAAAACATCCTGATATGGTGTACAAGCTAAACAAAGCACTGTATGGTCTCAAACAAGCTCCTCGTGCATGGTATGATACAATCAAAGACTTCCTGAAGAGCAAAGGCTTCAAACCTGGATCCCTCGATCCCACACTCTTCACGAAGACATATGATGGCGAACTGTTTGTGTGCCAAATATATGTGGATGACATAATCTTCGGCTGCACCAACCAGAAGTATAGTGATGAGTTTGGGTACATGATGCAAGAGCAATATCAAATGTCCATGATGGGTGAGCTGAAGTTCTTCCTTGGTCTTCAAATTCGTCAGCAAAGAAATGGCATCTTCATATCTCAAGAAAAATACCTCAAAGATTGTCTGAAGAAGTTTGGAATGGAAGACTGCAAAGGCTACACGACGCCAATGCCAGCCAAACACCATCTTGGTCCCGACAACAATGGTAAAGAGTTCGATCAAAAGGTATACCGCTCCATGATTGGTTCTTTGCTTTATCTATGTGCATCTAGGCCAGATATTATGCTTAGTGTTTGCATGTGTGCTCGATTCCAAGCGGCACCTAAGGAATCGCATCACTTAGCTGTGAAGAGAATTGTTCGATATTTGGATTACACCCCAACACTCGGATTATGGTATCCCAAGGGCTCAAAATTTGATTTGGTTGGATTCTCGGATGTTGATTATGCTGGTGACAAGGTGGATCGCAAGTCTACATCAGGCACATGTCATTTTCTTGGTAGATCACTTGTCTGTTGGTCTTCAAAGAAGCAGAACTGTGTATCACTCTCAACTGCTAAATCTGAATACATTGCTGCTGGATCCTGTTGTGCTCAGCTTCTATGGATGAAGCAAACTCTCAAGGATTATGGCATCAACCTGAAACAAGTACCTCTCTTCTGCGACAATGAAAGTGCCATCAAGATAGCCAACAATCCAATCCAACACTCGAAGACAAAGCACATTGAAATTCGTCATCACTTTCTCAGAGATCATGTTATGAAGAAAGATATCGATATCATTCACGTCAACACTGAAGATCAACTGGCAGATATCTTCACAAAGCCCTTGGATGAGAAAATGTTTTGCAAGTTACGGTGTGAGCTAAATATCTTGGAATCCTCTAATGTCCTGTGATTAGGCACACACCCTAACACTTATGCATGTTGATGACTTAGATGTGCAACACACAAAGTAATGTATATCTTCAATCAATGAAGATTTACACTCTGAGTGTGAATACATTAACATGGAATTTGACTTCGGAGCGCCACGATAATTGTGCGCCGTGTCTGGGTCTAATACTTCCTATACGGTGGATAACGCCACCACCAAATTTCTCTGTTTGAAGTGTTTCACTCATGGCATTATATTGCAATGACTTCGCATTTGGTTTGTCTTCAGTTTCAATTTATCTTCATGATTTTTTACACTATGATGATTTGATTGTTTTCTGATATATATATATATATATATATATATATATACTAGTGTTCTGTCCTCTACAACATTCACTTATAGCTATGTCTTCAAGATTGGATCTTTTGAACTAAGTGAATGTGATCGGACCCTAACCTCTCTATGCTTCCTATCTCAAACTCTATCTGTCCAAATCATATGCATTCTATTGAAACTGTCGAATGTCTTCTCTGCGTCCTTGTCAGCAGAAGGCAAAGAGACAAACATTAAATCTGTTTTAAATGACTTATCTTTATTGTTGAAATCCGGAGAAGCCGGAACAACTCTCCGACATGCCTGGCGGGCGTGGGAACGTGGGACAACTCTGAGTATGTTGCATGCTTGTCACGTGCCCCTCACATGTGAACCGCCAGGGGCACCAGCGTAATTGCGCTGTGTCGCTCACCTAGTTATAAATACTTGTCCCCTGCGGTAAAGAAATCCTTCTTCCACCTCTCCACCTCCGTCAAAACCCTAGCGCCACCGCTAGGTCTCGACGACACCGGTGATGAAGCGCTTAGCTGCCGCGACTTCTCCGACGCCGTCCTCACGCCGGCCACAGACATCGTCCTCTCCGCCATCGCCGTAGGTGTCCTCCGTCGCCAAGTTAGGGCACGGTCGGCTGAACTGCTCGGTCTCCTATTCATCCCATCTAGCAGTTCTTCGTGCGGTAATTATAACTCTATTTTTACCACCTTTTTGATCTTCAAGATTCATCTTGTTTACCAAAAGTGGTTTCTGCCTATTCAATGTTAGATCTATTCCGTCTGCATCTCATACTGCCTAGTCAATTCACTTAGATTTCCTGTCTAGTTTGATTCCTCACTTGTACTTATTCACGGATTGGTACAAATCTGGAACCAACTCACCTATATAAGTGAATGTCTTTGCATCATGAGGTCAATGTCTTCAAACTGATTTATCTTCAAAATCTTCTGAGAATGCATATGACCTCTTCCACTTCCCTCGCATCTCTAATGCTATCACAGGTACATGTCCGTGGGAGAATCCCTTGGTTCTCATAGTCTGCATTCCTTTGCAGAATACTTACAGCATCATATCAATTCTCCCGAAGCCAGTTCCTGCTTGACCAGCAAGCGTAAGTCTCTGAAGCCTTTGAACATATTGAAGCCATTCAGTTTGAAGTTCATGGCTGCAGAAAAATCAGCAAGGAACGGTGGCAGACAGCGCAGAGAAGGAACATCCAAAGATCTGCCTGATGACCTAGCAGAACTCTACAAGACAGATCCCGAAGAGAATTATCATCAGAGAAAGACACGAATCCAATGGATTCGACGCTATTGGGCTGAGGAATGGTTCAAGTACAAGTTTGTGACGGAGGAATATGCAAAGAAGAATGCCATCAAGAGACCTTGGGGTGATATCCTCTACCGAGGCCTTCAACCCAAGAACAGAGCTGAAGCCATTGCTCAAGGCTTCTATCCTTGCATGGTCCATGGACCACAGCCTGAGAACGCCGATCCCACTTCACTACTCTGGTGTCGTGATGACTCTCTCTTCAAGCGCAACTTCTAGTTTGCTGTGGCTTCGGCCAAGAAGAACAAGAAGTCATTGGGATTGGACTTCAACCCAGGTCCCTCTGATCCCTGTGCTGACGGCTCCCGTGATGCTGATCCCAATGTTATCGGCCCCTTCTCCAACCTTGACGGCCTCATCACCTACATCGTGGTCCAAGGTGCCAGAGTAGATCATTCTGAAAATGATGCTGACTCCGATGAAGCCCCAGCTCCTCCTCCAAAGCCACAGAAGCAAAAGAAGCCAACGGCTTCAAGATCAGCTGCACCTCCGAAGACTTCTCGTGCAAAGCCACTGGCCACTGCACCTCCTGAAGCCTCTCCAAGAGAATGGAGAAGAAAAAGCAACTTGTCAGACAAACTAATCAAGCCTTGACTCTTGCCGCCATTCTGCGCGAAGAACCCATTGATCTATCGAGTGATGAAGATCTTGCTGATGATGCCCTTGAGCAGCTGATAAAGAGCAAGGAAGAAGCAGAAATCTTCAACAACTTGCCTCTCTTTGATGTGGCAATCATCCACAACTTTATTGATGAGTGGTTCGACACCCCCAATCTCAGCTTTGAAGATTTGCAGCTTCCCATTGGCCTCAGTGTCGCCTTCAATGGCGCCATTGCTTCTGAGCTAGCTCTCGCTCAGCGCATCATTGAGCTCAAGAACAAGATTGATTATGAGAAGGCTCAATTCAAGAAGCATGTGGCCAAGCTAAGTGTTCAAGACGTCAGAAACTTCAAAGTCATGCTACATGAGCTTAAAGAAGCTTTTCTAAAGAAGCATGAAGAAGCTCAGGGCTCTCGAGAGCGCATGAAGAGTTTGGCTGATAAGTGTGTGCTCGCCTACAATGAGGCTGAGAAGCGCAAGTCACTTGGCCGTCCTGGCATTGACCCCAGGATGGCTGCAAAGAAAAAGAAGAAGCTTCCTGCTGACCAGCCTGAACCTTCAAGCCAAGAAGCCCCTCGCATTATCTTCCCAAGCAGCATGACTGGCTCGAAGCCAAAGGTCACCACAACCGCTTCAGAACAGAAGAAGACGAGGGCTGCCGAGGCTAAAGCCAGAAAGAGAAAGAATACTGAAGCCTCTGATGCCGCTCCCTCCAAGAAGAAGCGTAAGACCAAGAAGACTAGGGCTGCTTCCACAGAGCCCTTAGTTGTTGAACCCATTTCAGTGGTTCGCCCAGCGTCAGAACATCAAGAGCGAAGGATGATAATCCATGAGCCTGCTCCCATAGAGGCTCATGAAGCTGAAGATATTCCAGTAGCTGAACCCACCGCTGCTGAAGACATTGGTCATGATGACAATGTAGCAGATGATGAAGTTCTTCCTCAGATCGAACATGACGTGGTATCATCGCCTGTTCATACGAACAGCAAACTCATCAGCATTGGTCGTCCTCTGACGCCAATTGCTCAGGATGCATCGTGGGCTGATCACCCACAGCTACAAGATTCCCCCAGTACTCCCCAACAACAACAACAAGCTACACTCCCCGTGCAAGAAGAGGATGAAGACTTTGAGGCCCAGCCATCTCCATCTCCTAAGGCATTGCCAGCATTTCGCAGGCTTCGCAAAGGACAAAGGCCTCATGTCCCTCTGTCGAGCGTTCTAGAAGGAGAAGTGCAACGTTCAACTGTTGCTCGTCAAGTCTTTTCTGAACCTACTCCAACTGTGAATGTCTCCGAGTCTGAAGCACAAGCTGCTGAAGACATTCCGGCTGCATCAGCCGAGGAAAATCAAGAAGAATTACGTGTCCCTACTCCCCCAGTAATTGAAGAAGCAGTTCCTGATGTGAACGTGCCTGTGCCCGACCCTCCTGTTCGTCAAGAGGAGATTGAAAATGTTGAAGCTACCACCGCCAACGCCAATGAAGCCAATGACGTAGTCATGGCTGACGCTAATGTGGAGCCTGCACCAACCAGTGTGCCTGAAGCAAATGTGGCCACTGAACCTGAAACCAATGAGGCTGCTGCACCCGAAGCTAATGAGACAACTGCTCCCGAAGCACCTGTTGTGCAGCCTGACGCCTCAGCTGTTGCCCCTGCTCCTGTTCCGTCACCAAGGCCCCACACAATTGAGCAAGCATACAGTCATGGTCAGCTAACCACTGTCCGATGGCCCATTCTGGTACCTCTGCCTACTGCCTCTGGACCTCAATTTGACTATCATGTTGAGCATAGGCCTCAGGTCCAGAAGCCAAAGCCTAGGCTGCCAAGGTTTCCGGGTACTGCAAACTCACCAGGGTCCTTCAATGCAAATGGCTTCAAAAGCCACAATACCTTCTTTGACAGCGCCAAGAACCCCTACTCCAAGCCAAGAATATCATCAGATCGGTTCTGGAGCTATCAGCAGAGAAGCTATTACTCCTGTGTTCTATATGATCAAGGGCGCATTTTCCCTCATATGCGCCTTGACACTGAAGCCATTGCTGGACTGCCGTGCTTAGAAGAAGCACTTGATTGCTTTCGTGATGCTGGTCTGCTCCACTTTGTGACAGACAAAGAACATTGGAATGAAGAGCTATTGCTTCAATTCTATGCTACTCTACACATTTGCGGCTACTATAGAGACATCAAGACACGGGTTCTCGAGTGGATGACTGGAAATGTTCATCATGAAGCCAAAGCTATGGATATCATCGAGCTCACAGGGCTAGCCACTCCTGGAGAACTATATGAACCTGACTGTCTGCTACACTGCAATGCAGTGGAGAGTATCTTCCATAAGCCAGAACCCAATATGAGCTAGATGTTGAGCATGATGAAGCCCTTGCCATCTGACGCTGAATATCCAACAGAGTTCTTTGTTGAAGACCTTGAGTATCTGCCTCGCACCATATATCATATCATCAGGCGAACTCTATGGCCTGTCAAAGGACATTCATCAGCGGCCAAGCTTGAAGGAGCTATGAAGACTTTGGTCTTCTATATTCTCAATGGCATCAGCTTCAATACTCAAGAATTCTTCATCAGGCAACTTGCTGCTTCTGGCTCTGACCTATTTGGTCTGAAGTTTTATGCTCCATGGGTCATGCGCCTCATCAAGAGACACTCATCTGTCAACTATCAACCCTCTACTCGCAATCATATGATCTTTTTGCCAGAGGTTGATATGTCAGTTGAAGCTATATACTCTGACCCTGCCAAGAGGCCTCTTTGTCTTCAGAATGTCGAGCACCAAAGCTTCACTCAACCCATTGAAGGTGTTCAAGCAGCGACACGAATCTATCCATTGGCCTAAAACACTTGTCTGCCTCATCGAGCACCTACTGAAGCCACAGAAAGCACCATTGCAAAAAGGCCTCGGAAGCGTTCTCGCGTTCTCAATGACCGAGAACTTCTTGTGGCCCTTCATCAGAAACAGAATAAGCATCATTTTTGGCTCAAGAGACAGATGCAAAGCCTCTTGGTGGATGTCAATCGCATTCGCAACCTTGCCACCAAGAATGCCTTTGCTACTCATGAAACTTGCCGGCGATCATGGAAGAGTTTGACCCTGCTCAGTGCTGAAGCAGATCTTCAAGACGATGGCTTCAATGAAAGATTCCAGTTTGACTCCACTCCTCCACGGACTACTGTCCTAAGTCGCACTCCATCTCTTGAAGACTCTGAATATTCTTCCTCCACGGAAATGGTAAATGCCAGAGTGATCGATGATGAAGATGATGCTACTTCACCACCTCCTCCTACTGCGCGCATCGACACTGCACCAAGTTCATCTGCAACACCAACCAACAACGACAACCCTGCTGCTTCACCTACTCATGAGGACGAGTAGATGCTCTATGTCTTCAAACCTTTTTGGTCCTTACTGACAAAAGGGGGAGAAGCGTATGAGTTGATAGTCTTCAAGCGGGTTCATATGGGCGGTTGCATTATATTTTGCTTCGTGCTTACAACTCTTGCTTTGGAAACATTTGGTTCTCTGAGTTGTAACACCTAAACTTGATGGTCGTCTGCTACTTATTTGCTTCACTGTGGTGCGATGATAAATTCCGCATGTGCGATGATAACTTCCGCACTTAGATCATTTTGCAGACATCCATTTTTCATTATGCATGTCATTCTACTTGCTATATCATTTCATGCATGATGAACTATCTTCATAAGTTGAAGTGGATCTCCACAAGTACAACCTGCCATGTGCATTTGCATTCCAAAAGCAAATTACTTATATGCACATCTTCAGGGGGAGCCCTTACTACTTATGAAGACAGTTCCCAATTCCCTATCCTTACAATTTCACATATTTTATCCCCGTTGAAAACTTCAACCAGTTTGTCATCAATCACCAAAAAGGGGGAGATTGTAAGTGCATCTAGTGCCACCCCTAGTTGGTTTTGGAGTATTGATGACAAAGTTGGTTGAGGGACTAATGCGTTTGTGAGAATTGCAGGATAACACAGGTTGTGTCCCTCATTGTTTCGGTTTACCTACCGGAGATGACCCCTAAAAATGTATGAAGACATTGAAGACAATGGTGGTATGAGAAGATATTCATATTGAAGACTATGACATGAGAAGACATTAAGTGAAGACTATGGTGCGTGAAGACTGTGTGGTCTCGTTGTTTCCTTTTCTTCTTTGTTGAGTCATAGGAACCACCGTACTGTTAAGTGGGGTCCAAGTGAACTAAGTCAGAGTGACTGAAGTGATGCTCAACTCAAATCCTATGTCTTCGAGCGAAGACAATGAGAGCAAATCTTATCCAGAGCTGGATAAGTCAGCTTTGCTTGTAGCCCAAGTAAAGCTGTCGCGTGTGTTTGAAATCTGACCGTTGGAACACGTGTCAGTTCCTTAGTGACCCATGGTCATTTTGGACAAATCAGGTCGGGTTGCCTAGTGGCTATAAATAGCCCACCCCCTACACCATAAATTGGTGGCTGCTCAGAGTTTGTGCACGGCTTTTGTTGTTTGAGAGCAACCCACCTCGAAGCATTTGAGAGAGAGAAATCCTTGCGAGGACAAAGCCCAAACACCCAGAGCCAAAGAGTGTTAGGCATCACTGAAGTCTTCCTGTCTGTGTGACCTGAAGACTTATTACACTTGAGGACTGTGAATCCTCCAGCCGGTTAGGCGTCGCGTTCTGAGCATCCAAGAGTCATTGTGGATTGCCGGTGAACGAAGTCTATGAAGGTTTGGAAGTCTCCCTTGAAGACTTACCAGAGTGATTGGGCGAGGACTGGGTGTCCTTATCTCAAGGGGAATAAGGTGAAGACACGGTCTTCTGAGTTAAATCTCAGCCTCCCTAACCAGATGTACAGTTGTCACAGCAACTGGAACTGGTCTAACAAATCCTGTGTCTTCAACAAGCGACCGGTTCTATCCCTTCCCAACCTTACTTAAGTTTGTCTTCGTGAAGTCATTGCCTATCTGTGTATCTGTTTGACTTCATTGCTTGACTACTACTGTTGATTGGCTTCATACTATCTTCCATCCTGATCCTTACTACCTAGCTGCTATTAGTCCGGTACTTTCACATTATTTCATACTTGACTATGGCTTGCTTAGGGTAGTTTATCTTCCGCTGCATATTAATTAGGTCATTTCTGTTGTTTGTCTTCAAAATTTCTAAGTTTTGAAGACTTTCATAAAAATCGCCTATTCACCCCCCTCTAGTCGATACTAGCACTTTCACACACAACATGAACTGTACTCACGTTTATATTCGATTGCTAAAGCGATGGATTATCTGGAGTTCAAAATACTAACTATGTGGATCAATTGTGTCGAATAATAACATAGACATGCTCAAATTCGATAGAATCTAGATGTCTGATGGATCAATGGCCGCTCCTTACGCGAATTGCAAATATCATGATCCCATCCTAATATTTGGATTCAATTTATATCTTTAATCAATGTGTACAACAATCTTTTACGTGTAGTTTCACTCTCCATCGGTGGTCTCTCACACATGCTCACACACTCTCTCCCGAGGTGTCTTTCTCGCACACATGCTCTAGATATAACCCTCCCTCCCTCTCGTAACCATTTACAACTGTTTTCACTAACCTTTATCACAAGCACTCTTCCTCTCGCAAACATACACATGCACAATCCCCATCGACCCTTTCTATATACATGGACCTGCCTACGTGTCTCATGTACGCACATTATCTTTAGGCCTGTCTCTCATGCATTGTCTCACACCTCTCTTCCTAATCGACGAGTATGATTCTAGCAGAGCATTATGTAGGATGCCCCTTAAAGTTAGGTTGGATGAATAGTAATATCAGAGATAAAGGGGTTACCTTAGTCCAAGAACCTAGGGTTACAAATCCTAGCCGGCTTTGTCAGTGGACACAGAGTCCTTCACAATTCTGCTATCTTTGTCTTGTACGACTAGGCATCCGCGCGCTCCGCCTCAAGTTGAGCCTCCGCCGCCCGGTTCACATCCACGACATCCGGTTTCGCCTGCAGGAGAGCCTCGATGGCAGCGGCACGCGCGCGCTCCGTGTCGAGTTGAGCCTCTGCCTCCCGGTCCTCCTTTAGTATTGCCATGTTGAACCGCTGGTCCACCTGCACCATGGGGGACTCGGACGCCGGCACGAAGTCGATGTCCATTGTCTCATACCCATCGGGGGCCTTCTGCGCCGCGACCTCCGCCATGAACATTGGATTGGCTTCCTCCTCCTCATAGCTTGGCTCCATAGAACTCGGGGATCGGCCCACCACAAAGCAAGCTTGGGAACGGAGGTCTATGGCGCCGACCACCGCCGCGATTTCTGCGCGGTGCTCCGGCGTCAGCATATTGTAGTAAGCGTTCTTGCGGCGCACCATGGCTTTCCGGCGAATTAGGGGACACTTGATGCGGGCTAGGGGATCGAAAGGTGGGGGAATGGGCTGGAGATTTGGTGTGGTTTTAGGGCAGTGGCTGGCGTAGGTCGAGCAGCGAAGGTTCTGGTGTGAATAGTGGTTCCGGTGACAACCGGTCAATCGGTTTTGACTGTACATCGCTCTTGTCGCGTTCGTGTTGCAGCCCGGCACGCTGGACCCTCCACGTCGCTCATCCATTGAATGCTCTTCGTCTTGCGTTTTCGCTTGCTTGTGGGACCACAGTTGAGAGCAAACCGACGTTCCTCCCCCTCCCCCGCCCGCGTCATTTATTATACCACCACTCCCTCCGTTTTATGCAGAGTAAATAAAAACAGGGGAGTATACTACGGATGAGGATCCCCTGACGTGGCCGAACCCATTGAGTAACTGACATGCAGGGCCTAGCAAGCATGGGGTCCGCCAGTAAGTGACCGAAAGGGAGGGTAAGGCAGGGATACCTACGTCAGAGGATCCACTTCCACTACTATTCCCTCCTTCCATTTACTATACATGGCCTAATGCGTTTTTTGAGGCTAACTTTGACCAAATGTTAGAGTAATAATATATGACATGCAACTTACACAAAGCATACGGTCAAATTCGTATGTGAAAGGAGTTTCCAATGATATAATTTTCACATTATACATCTCATGTACTATTAATCTTGTCAATAGTCAAATTGGAAACCATCTCGAGTACAAATCTAGGAGTGCGTATGAATCTAACAATATTGATTGGGCGTTGTTGAATGTTGATACCTTTTTGATCAAAGTAGAGATACTTTGACTACACATAAAACTTATATGTAAACTAGAAAGGATAGGAGGGAGTATATTGTACGTTCAAAAACGAAACGAACATTGAATACCCTTTATATATGATTTGTGGACGCTATGCCCACCGGTTCAAAATTTTGAATCCGCCTTAGGTATCACGTGCCCCCGCTCATTCCCTCTCGATTTTATCTCGGGGTCCGGAGATCTATTGAAAGAGGACTAGGGTGGGTACATGCGAATGATACTCGGCGGAATGTTCAAATGAGGCATGCGGGAGGATGTACTCGACTGGAGGGCGACATGATCGATGGAGAAGAGGGTTGGAGAGGAATGAGAAATAAGCAAATGCCACATGATTATACTTGAACGGCTCAAATAAACAATAAGTTGTCTCGCTTGGCCTACATAGTGAAAGGCCTAATGCGCAACGCAAAGCAGTGACGCTCGAATATGGCCGGGAAAACGGGGAAACCGACATGTGGGGCACACCCGTCGGGATGACGTAGCGCAGACTAGTCCAATGGAGGAGCTGGCCCATGACCTCCTCGCCACCGACAACCATTCATGTGGGTCGTTGGGGCCAACAATGGGGCGCAGCTCCAGCACCGCCTCTGGACACGGCGACCGCGGTGAGCTACACACTCATATCATCGCTAGACACGATCGGTTTCAGTGTGCCGAGGGTGGCGTTAGTGCTGTGGCACGACAAACAGTATGTTTGGTTTGTGCCCAAGGTTGCCCCATCAAAGCATTGGGTAGCCAAAATTTTGGTTGAGGTATTGGTTGCCCATGATTTGGCCGACATTGGCTAGAAAAATGAACTAGAGTTGGCTAGAGTTCATTGGCATGCCAAAAAATGGCAACCATCCAAACAAAGACCAATCTTTGGGTCATGACCAAAATTTTGGTTGAGGTATTGGTTGCCCATGATTTGGCCGACATTGGCAAGAAAAATGAACTAGAGTTGGCTAGAGTTCATTGGCATGCCAAAAAAATGGCAACCATCCAAACAAAGACCAAATTTTGGGTCATGACCAAAATTTTGGTAAGGTGCACTTTGGCCACAATCCAAACACACCCCAACACCCGGCTCGTCGAGGATACATGGGGCACCGTGACGCATCCGTCGAGTGGTGTAGCGCGGCCAACTGCATCATCTAGACCTGAGACCATGCCGGGTTGTCTTGCTTTTTCAATGAGATGCAAGGATCGCGTGTGAGCAAAGGGCATCTCCAACGTTGCCACGACCGTAGCTGACTACCCTGGCACACCAAAACCCTCGTCCCTCGTGCCGTCGCATGGTGCATTCCCAGCCGGCGCTAGCTGCTCGCATTCATGCCGTCCGTTCGTATGTCATCGTTAAGAGGCTGGGTGCCCGAGGAACCAACTCCGGCGACTTAATGACGCACCCGGACGCTTGGCGTCACCGTAATGCGCTACTTAAAGCAGCAAGGCCCAGCTAACCTCCACACCATAACGCATCTCCTCCTACCTGGCACCACATCCACCATGACCACAAGTGCGAACGCTCTGCGGGAGAGCTTGTCTTTGGGGATGAAGCTCGAGGTCGCCGCCCTCGCTCAAGTCGCCTCTCGCGACGCAATAGCGGCATAGCCGGACGCAGGCGCGACCGCACAAGCGGTGGCCACGCTGGCGGCCGACGACGGGAGCACCGTCAGCCACGCGTCCTACTTGCCGCCGCCCAACTTCCGGCACCGCCGAGGTCGGGGACTCCTCCGAGGATGAGTGGGGCATGGGAGGCGGCAGAGCATGGTGTGCCAACTGGCCGGTCCGTATCCCGTGTTCTACTCTTCCTCGTCGGAGACCGCACCTTCACTTCACGGGTCTTGAACCCCGCCCCCGTACATAGAGATCACAGATGGAGGACGTTGGTCGCCGCTGTAGAATAGGTTTAGGGTCGGGTTTCTTTTATTTTTCTATCCTAACAAAGTTCAAAATGTAATGAAAATCTGCCGTGTTTGCATTAATCTCAGCCGGTGTATATGAACTTTCACAATAATATACATATTGTAGGAGTACTAGCAAGATGCCCGTGCATTGCACGGAAGATCAAGATCTTGTGGGAGAAAAGGATGAACAAGGGAAAGCCTTATCTGCAAATGTGGAGAGGAGTGCGGGTAAATTGTCATAGTTTCCTTCCTATCCGTTAGATATAGATCGGACGACCTATATTGCAGGATGACAGGCACACCATCATCACCAACTCTGCTTTTTATTGAACCGAGACAAATCTAACATGCGAAGTAAAATAAACACATAAGGTCTATACATACACAAATTATCTTAGGCACTCCAATAGTACGTCCACTACACATTCACGCATTTCACATCTTTCTACATCTACGGGAACCTACGAAAGGGTTAACGTAAATTGCCTCTCTCTCTCCTCCCCTGATTTTCATGGTGGTGGGCCCCTCCCTCCCCCCAATCTACAATCAACATCTCACACGTTTCACATTACGTTAATTACGTAACTGGGATTACATAGGTGTAGCATTACTCGTCCTAAAAAACCCAACTAAGCCAACCTCCCAGCATATCGCGTGGGAAAAGACCCGGCCGTGCCGCTTTAGTCGGGATTACCGGATTACTAGTAGTAGTATCGATGGATCGCGCGAAGCAACAATTTTTTTTGAGGGAGCGGAGCACCTAGTTTAAAAGGAAAAAGGCAATACACTCACAACACTCCTGTCGCGGTCGCATTGCACCCCACACACGTTCGGTCCTGCACACGGCTCACGCAAACAGAACGTGCTTCGGCTTGCCTCTTCACTGACACGTGGGACTGCACTTGGAGAAACCGACCATGCGCCAAACCCCCCCGCCCACCGCGCGAAAATCCTCCCCCCCCCACAAAAATTCTGCCCAAATCCGATTCAAGTGCCCTTCGGCCAACTAGCCAATAATATTCCCCAAACCCCCTCCCCCCGTCCCCCTCCACTCCATTTGCTCTGCCAAAGCCGCCCTCCCCGCCGCGCCGATACGTCGGCACTGCGGTTCGTCGAGTGGATGCACGGCGATCCTCTCGCTCCCATAGTACGCTCTCGTAGACTGCCGTCCTCTAGCCGCGCCGCCACCTCTGGCTATATTCTTGTGGAGGCGCACGGCGGTCAGCGCCACCACCGCTGGTGACGTTCGTGTGGAGACGCACGGCGGTCAGCTTCTCCCACGATACACGCATTCTAGACTGAGGCCCCGTTCATGTCGGTGTAGCACTAAATGTTAGCTGATAGACACTGTTAATCTCACTGTTTGCCGAAGTAGTTTACTATCAATATGCTCTGCTTAAGAAGCTTCCTTGCCCTGTTCTGCACTCAATCTGCTTAGCTGAGATGGCAAGCCAAGGCCGATTAGTTGCTAAAATATCCTGCCATATATTTATTGTGACGTAGATTGCCATGGTCTAGTAGCCAATCTGTTAGGTGAAATAGCTCTACACCATTTTATACTCGATCTTTGTTGCTGCGATGGCCTTCGATAGTTTGATGGCTGTGTGCTCGGCCTCATTGACTGCTGAAACAGCCTGCCATAATTTAGCACTCAAATATGTTTGCTGAATTAGCTTTACATATATTTCGTTACTTAGATCTGCTCGTCCAAATATCTTGCCATAGCTTTAGACATCGACCTAGGTCTTTTTTTCTGGACTTCATAAAAAAGCATATATGTTTTTCCTGTAACATCTAGTAGAAGAACTAATTTGTATGTCTAACAGATGGACAGGACTTGGATAACTTCTGCTCGAAGATTCTCCGCTGCATATGTCGAGGGGGTTGAAAACTTCATGAACTTTATCAGAGCTGAGTACGGTGGTCCAAAATCAGATGTTCTCTGCCCATGTAGCAGTTGTATGAATTCAGTTACAAGACCCCAGTCAACTGTGCAAAATCATCTACACTTGTATGGGATGTCGGTCACATATACTAGGTGGGTTCATCATGGGGAAGCTGTGAACGTCAATGTTATTGACTACGTGGAAGCAGCAGATCACCATCTTGATCTGCCTGATGCTCAGGTGGAAGAGGAGGAGGAGGTGGTGGTGGCGGAGCCAGTGAGTTTGACCAACATTGAAACAATGCTACGAAATGCTCGTGCATTCCGTGAACTTTCACCTGCAGAAGAAAAATGGTGGGTCCGGATGTTGGAACAATGCAACGTTGCTGTCACCCAGGAAATAAGCTGTCAGTATTCTCAGCTATGGTCACCTTTCTTCAGGTGAAGACATCTAAGCGGATGACCAACAAATCATTCGATGCGATGTTGGTTGCTTTCCGGAAATCTTTCCCAGATGCGTCTGAGCTTCCACACACCTACAGTAAAATGAAGAATTTCCTTCGTGCAGTTGGTATTGGATATGATATGATCCATGTTTGTAAGAATAATTGTGTTCTGTTCCGGAAGGATTATGCCAACTTAAGTGAATGCCCGAAATGCAAATCATCAAGATGGAAAGATGACGATGCTGGGAAGAGGATTCCTCATAATGTTCTGAGACATTTTCCAATTACACCAAGATTGCAGAGGTTGTTTCATGATGCTGAAACAAGAGAGGATGTACTGTGGTATTCTAGGAACCAGGAGTACAGAGATCAGAATGTAATGAGCCATCCATCTCATGGTAGTGAGTGGAAAAGCTTCAATGATAAACACAAAGAGTTTGCTGCTGACCCGAGAAACATTAGACTTGGCTTAGCTTCAGATGGATTTAACCCAATTGGCCACCAGAGCACCACATATAGCATGTGGCCAGTGCTTGTTATCCCTTAAAACATGCCTCCAAATGTTTGCACCAAAGAATCAAACTACATGATGGTCTTGCTCATCCCAGGTCCAAAAAGTCCTGGAAAGGATTTTGATTTGTTCATGGAGCCTCTTGTGGAGGAACTTCAACAGCTATGGAAGGGTGTTCTCACTCGAGACCTATATAGCAGCCCACCAGCTGATTTCTTTCTGCGTGCTGTTATAATTTGGTGCATCCATGATCATCCAGCTTTGGGCACTATGTCAGGGCAAACGACACATGGTTACAATGCATGTGTTCGTTGTGACAGGAATCCGTTGTCATACGCTATACTTAGCAAGATCTGTTACATCGGACACCGCTGTTTCCTTGCCAAGGACAAGCCACATCCTAGAAAATACTGAAGACATGTGTTCAATGCAAAGCATGAAAATCGTGATGCGCCAAAGAGGCTCACCACCGATGAGTTGCAAGTGGAATTAGAGAAGGTCAGGCATATTACACCAGGAAACCATCCTGGTAATAGTAGCGGGAAAAGGAACCGTTGTAGGGCAGAAGAGAGATTATTGTTTACCTGCAGGTCCACTTTGTGGGACTTGGAGTATTGGAAAGATTTGGATCTGCAGCATAATCTTGATGTGATGCACATCGAGAAAAATATATGTGACAGCATTATCGGCACACTTCTTAATATTGAAGGCAAGAAGAAAGATACCTTAAAATCTAGGATTGATTTGACACACCTGGGTATCAGAAAGGATTTGCAGGTGCAAGATGAAGGTAAACCACGGGATATGGCACCGGCTATGTACGTCTTGGACAAGGTAAAAAGAAAAGAATTCTGCGAGGTCCTGTCACGTGTGAGATTCCCACATGGATTTGCTTCTAACCCTGAAAGGAGAGTCAGTGCAGATGGAAAGAAGGTACAAGGGTTGAAAACTCATGACTGCCACGTCCTACTTCAAAGGGTTTTACCTCCTTAGAGGATTGGGCCGCCCTGACTTACATAGAGCAGTTGCAGAGTTGGGACAATTCTTCAAGGAACACTGTAGTAGAAATATCAGGATAGATGCTTTGGAGCGTCTTAGAGACAAGATACCAACTATCCTATGCGACCTTGAGAAGATATATCCTCCAACCTTCTTTGATGTGATGGTGCATTTGGTTGTTCATCTACCTGATGAGGCACTACTTAGAGGTCCAGTACAGTATGGCTGGATGTACCCTATTGAAAGGCGGCTAGGCACTTTCAAGGGCTATGTTAGGAACAGAGCTAGACCCGAGGGTTCCATTGCAAAGGCCTACATTGCTACAGAAGCATTGACATTCTGCTCAAAATACATTGAAACAGCTGATCAGCTTAGCAAAGAGGTGGGTGAAGACAATCCCAGGCTCAATGTTTTCGATTATTCTATTCGAGTTACAAGGAAGAGTCGACAAGAGGACAAACCTAAAGATTTGGACAAAATGGTTTGGTATGTGTTGAATAACTGTCCTGAGATACTACCTTATATCAAGTAAGTGCAGTACTACAGCTTATACATCATAATCTATTAAACTTGTAGCACATTCTTATATATTTAGATGTTTGACACGATCACTATATTGTGCAGCATCTACAAAGAGGAGTTACTGAAGCAAAATCCAAGAAATAGTGACAAACTGGTTATGGCAGGATTTGTGAAATGGTTCAAGAACCATGTAAGCTTTTGAAGTGCACTGTCAGTTTTTTTAATATATTGAGTACATAAGATGATCAACTTGTCTATTTTCTAACCATAGGTTAAGAAGATGCGGGAGGATGGGCATGTAGTTGATGATGCCCTTTACTCACTAGAAATGGGTCCTGATACTCGGGTAAGACATTATGAATCTTGCGTTGTTGGAGATGTGCGCTATAATACCCTTGCACGAGATGAAGGCAGGAAGACACAAAACAGTGCCATCATGAGCACGGATACGTATGACAAAGAGACAACTGAAATGTATGCTAACATAACGGACATTGTTCAGTTGCAGTATATCTCCAGTTTCGAGGATCATCGGTGTGTGGTTCTATTGTGCTGTCGTTGGTATAACCTGTTATCCAGGATCGCAAAACCCAGAGCTGATGATTATTTCAAATCCATCAATGTCAAGGCCGCGTACCAGACCAACGAGCCTTTTATTTTGGCAAATCAAGCAACACAGGTATTTTTCTTGGAAGACACATTTGCACGTAGCGATGACTAGAGAGTATTGCAAAGGTTTGAGCAGAGGAATTCGTTTAATGAAGTTGCATAATAAGATGATGCTTACACTGCTCCTGATGTACAAGATAACACAGATGTTCCTAATATCTTTGAGAACCATCACGTCAATGACGCCGGCAAAAAGATTGCCTGTCGTGCTGTGGACATACAAGAGTTGATCAAGAAGAAGCCAACGTTCGAGGACGTTGAGGACGAAGAAGAAGATGACACCGTGGGGAATTAAGATTCAGACTGATACACATGGTGAAGATGTTGACGCTGCTGCTGCGGATGATGATTACATTGCTTTTGTAGTATTTGCCTGTTAGAAGATGTTTTTTTATCTACTATGTGAAATTGTGTTTGCTATGACAACTGAAACCTGATGAACATGTTGTTTAATATTTTGCCGTGAGAACATACTTGTTATGTATGCTGATTTGTGTATGATGATTGTATGACAACTAGAACATGATGAAATTGTTGTTTAGTTGTACTCATATTTGGCTGTGAAACTTGAATTTGATGACATAGTTTGCTGTTGGACTGCAATTTGCTTGACGTCTTCGAATGAGAACAAAGCTAACCCGACAGGACCTCTGCTATTTATTTATTTATGAGCAAAAGGGGATAGCCCCTGATTTTCCGTTAATAGAAATCATTAGATGTTCACAACACTATGCCCAGCCTGCTACACAGGTTTCATTCATTACTAGTTTCAACAAAGTGCTCATGTCGTATCCACTAAATACATCATGAGTGCTACATACACTGCAAATAAAGAGACAATCATCCTACAGAGCACATCGATTTTGCCCATTATCTTCACAAGCTCTTTCATCTCCTCATTGCTGTCAAGGCCATTCAGCAGCTGTTGCTTGACCATGATCAGAGGAACTGCATCTTTAACCTTCTGCTCTGCATCTTCCTCTTCTGCGGTTCCTTTAGTTACTTGTCCAACACCCCAACCTGCTGGTATTGGGATTCCTCGGCTAACCAAATAATCAGCATAGTTGCATTCCACCACATCAGCAACTTCCCAGAAATAAAAATCACACGAATCTTCCCTTTTCCGCATGAATCAAATTGGAAGATCATCAACCAAACTATTAAAAAAATCAGCAACTGAAAGCAGCAGAACAACACTTAAACATATTATTACCCCATGATTCAGGCATTTGTAGAAGACTCGGCCAGGGTTGAGGATTATGGTTGAGACGCGACGGATGACTCTGCGTGATTTGCAGCAGTGGCACCACACCAACGACAACGTGTTGCGATGAGCAATCGACTGTGGTGCGCGTGCCGGCGGGGGTGTGATGAGACCCACAGGCAATGGTATGGGTGGTGACTTGGCGCATATCTGGTTGTTTCCTGCTGAAGAGTAGGTGGACGAGCAGCCAACGGACATGGTTGCTGCGGCCAGAGCTTCTGATGCTAGGCAGAGTAAGTAGAGAAGAGGAGAAGCGAACGTTGGATATGTCAGTTTCATTACTTGCAGAGTAGCATAGCACCATATATAGTCATAGTCTAGGTTTGGATTCGAACCAGCTACAGGAGCACGTCTCTCTTTTTTCTAAAACTCGGCAATGTCTCTTTACTAGTACACTAGCTTGTTCTGTACGCCTTCCCCAGTCTTTGATTTTATTTCCCTTTTTTGCGAGGAAGGAAGGAGGACAAAATTGAGAGTTCCTGGGACTCGAACCCAAGACCTCTTGGTTGAAAACCAAGGGTGCTAGTCACTTAGGTGGCGAACGTTCCCTGTGAGGAGGATGGCAGACGAATGCATTTTCGTCGCAGTTTTCTTCCTATATATAAAAAAGTATGCTACTTGGTGTCCACTTAGTCAACAAACGATTGTGCCAACCTTGACCGTTGGATTGACATTCAATGTCTGTCGCGTTTCTTCAGTGTCTTCTTCCTCGAGCCGCCAAAGCCAAACCAGCGCCCACGGGACTACCTGCTCCCGCCTCCCACGGTTGGCTGTGATCTTCCCCGGCTCCTGTTCATTCCCGTCCGAGGCCTCACCATCGTCCTCCGCCTTGGTTCGCTCGCTGCGTTGCCGCCCTCGGGTGTTGTCAACATGGGCAACAACCAAGAGGAATAAGAAGATGACTGTACATGGTGAGGATGACAGTAGGGACCCAGCAGCGCGCGCAGTAATTTTGTTTTTTCGGGACGGAGAAGGGTATCAACTGGGTTATGCGGGACCCGTGGCCCGTCTAGCCCAGGCTTTTATTTCACATGTTTAGCACATGACCAACCTAGTTTGTTTTTTTCCTTTCTGAAAAATGGCTAGCCAGCTATTTTGTTTTTTGCAGAATAACCAACATAGGCCTACTTGCTTTTCTACGCCCTGCTGGGCCGGAAATCTTTCAAGACGAGGAGGGATGCATTTTGCCCAGAAAATGGGCTATAAGTAATAAGAAATGGGCTATAAGTAATAAGAAATGGGCTATAAGTAATAACAAATGAGCTGTAAAATGAAAAAATACAGCAAGCAGGCAATTAGTTCCAAAATACTGTTTTCTTTCGGATTTTGATATTTTAAATTTCATTGTTTTTGTGCGGGTAAAATTTCATTGAATTTAAATTAAGGTATATTTAGATTTAAAATTAATTTGAATCTGGCTAGAACTTTCGGGCTGTATGCTGTTTGGGACAGATTTGGAGGCTCATTGTGGGTCTACTAGGTTGACGTGTACTTTGGCTTTGTCAACTTAGTCCACAAACGATTCTAGCAGCAGTGACTGTTGGATGTTAATCCAATGGCCGTGCTGCTTCTTCAATATCTGATCTTCTTGCTCCAGCCGCCCAAACCAGCTCCGGTGGGACTGCTTGCTCCCGCCTCCCGTGGCCGGCTGTGCTGCCGCACAGGCCGCACCGCCCCTTCCTACTTCATTGCTGGCCAGGCCATTACTCTACTCACCCACACCTCCTGTTATTTTCTGGCGATGACAGCCGGACCAGTAAACCCTTGTACTCCCCACCACGTGGGCAACCATTGCCGAGTCTTCCCCGGCTCCGTGTTGTTCCCTTCCTAGGCCTCGTCGTCGTCCACCGCCATGGTGCTCTCGGCGCGGCCTGGTCAACATGGTCAACGAACGACATCCATCGACCATGGACTGTACGTGGAGAGGCTGATAGCTGGGTCCACGGCCGCACACAAGGAAATGCCTCCTTATTACGTGCAAAATAATGATTCCTCCACCTGACATCTGGGATCCACTGGAAGGGCCTCTGTATTTCGCGAAAAAAACGTTCCCCCCGCTGACATGTCGGACCCACCAGCTATATCTTCGCATGCAAGGAAGTGCCTCCTTATTACGCACAAAAAAATGAATACCCCCTGCTAGCTGGGACCCACCATAGTGGGAGGATGACTTGTGGGCCAACTAAGTTGACGGGGATGGAGGTCTTTGTCAACTTAGTCAATATGAACGATTCTAGCTCCAGTGACCGTACGATGTCCATCCAACGGCCGTAGTGCTTCTTCATCCTCTGGTCTTCTTGCTCCAGCCGCCCAAAGCAGCACCGGTCGTGCCGCATGCTCCTGCCTCCCGTGGCTGGCTGTGCTGCCGCGGAGGCCTCACTGCCCCCTACTATTCCCATCGCTGGCCAGGCCCTGCGGCGACGGCAGCCTCACACCGCAGCTGAACCAGTGAACCCTCATACTCCTCTCCGCGCGGGCTTCCACTGCCGTGTTTTCCCCGGCTCCACGTCGTCCCCTTCCTAGGCCTCACCGTCGTCCACCGCCGTGGTGCTCTCGGCGCGGCCTGGTCAACGTGGTCAAGGAATGACTTCCATCGGACGTGGACTGTACGTGGAGAGGCTGACAGCTGGGTCCACGGCCGCAGCAAGGAAATGCCTCCTTATTACGCGGAAAATAATGATTCCTCCACCTGATAGCTGGGACCCACCGGACGGGCCACTGTATTTCGCGAAAAAACATTTCCCCCTGATTGCTGGGACCCACCAGCTACATCTTCGCATGCAAGGAAGTGCGTCCGGGCAAAAAAAAAGATTCGCCCCCCTGACTGCTGGGACCCACCAGCTACATCTTCGCACGCAAGGAAGTGCGTACGGGCAAAAAAAAAAACCGATTCGCCCCCCTGACTGCTGGGACCCACCAGCTACATCTTCCCATGCAAGGAAGTGCCTGACAGTCGGGACCCACCTGGTCGAAGCGTACGTAGCGTTGTCATTCTGGTCGCGAACGTGTACGTACATATATATTGGTTGATGTAGAGGCGCGCACGTGTCATAGTAGAGGCGCGTACGTGTCGCAGTAGAGGCGCACACGTAGCATGCATACGTACGTACAGCGGCCAGGGTGCAAGAAAGAAAACACGGCCATGTACGTACATACGTTCAGGGTCTCGAACGCCTACTCGCGCATACGTACGGCCAGGGCTCGTGTACATGGCTGGTCGGAACGGAGAAACATCGTCATCATCATGTTCATGGGGAGGCAACAGAATGCGTTGTGTTCATGGGGAGGCAACAGAATGCGTCGTGTTCATCGGGAGGCAACGGAACGCGTGGGAGCCAATCGGCTGGGTCGGAATGGAATGCATGGTCATGTTCATCGGGAGGGCTTGGACGGAACAGGCGATGGAAACGAGGCCTAGCATACCGCAGTACGAAGGAAACAGACCTCCTACGTTCGGAACGAGGTCCAGTTGATCGGGAGGGGTCTGGCATACCGCAAAACGAAGGAAACGGACCTCCTACGATCGAAATGGGGGTCCTATTGATCGGGAGGGGTGTGGCGCACCGCAAAACGGAGGAAACATACCTCCTACGATTGAAACAAGGGTCCTATTAATCGGAAGGGGTGTGGCGTACCGCAAAACGGATGAAACGGACTTGTGTTGGAGTGCTACGGTCGAAACGGGGGTCCTGTTCATCGGAAGGGGTGTGGCGTACCGCAAAACGAGACTCCACAGGATACTGTTCATCTCCACCGTCGACCTCCTCCAGCCTCCACGGGCTACGTCGACCTCCTCCAGCCTCCACGGGCTCCTGTTCATCAAGCCTCCACCACGCGCTACTCCACCAGCTACTGTTCAACCACCCCTCCACCGGCACTGAAAGCACAAGTGCTCCCTGGGTGGTTTTGGTAATTAATGTCAACATATCTCTTGTTGGACTAACACTTTTACCTAGTATGTTTCAGACAAGTTCAACAATGGAGTGGCATGGACTAAAAGGATGTGGAACCCCTTCAAGATGCTAAGGACAAAGGACTGGCTCAAGCTCCAAGATCAAGACTCTATGTTTTCTATTTTAGTGATCCAAGATCACATTGAGTCTATAGGAAAAGCCAATACTATCAAGAGGGGATGAGGTGTTGCTTAATGGCTTGCTTGCTCAAAGTGCTTAGTGATATGCTCCAAAGCCCTCAACTACTTTCCCACATCCACATATGTCCTAAACCAAAAAGTCTAAACTCGGCCCCACCGATTCTTTCCATCCGGCGCCACCGAGTTCAGATGTCTTAGCCACTGCCACAAACCCTAGGCAAATCGGTCTCACAGATAGGGATCTCGGTCTCACTGAGATGGGATTGTAATCTCTCTGTGTATGTCCATTACCAAAATCGGTCTCACCGAGTTTGAGCAATCGGTACTACCGAGATTACAATGGAAACTTCCTGGTTAACTTATTACCAAAATCAGTCCTACCGAGTTTGTGTAATCGGTCCAACCGAGTTTGCCTGACCAACTCTCTGGTTAGCTTATTACCAAAATCGGTCACCATCGAGTTTGTGTAATCGGTCTCACCGAGATTACCTTATTCCCTAACCCTAACCATATCGGTCCTACCGAGTTGCATGTCGGTCCCACCAAAAATCCTAATGGTCACTAGATTTGTTGAATCGGTCCGACCGAGTTTATCAATTCGGTCCCACCGAGTTTGGCAAGTTGTGTGTAACGGTTAGATTTTGTGTGGAGGCTATATATACCCCTCCACCTCCTCTTCATTCATGGAGAGAGCCATCAGAACAAACCTACACTTCCAACATACATTTTCTGAGAGAGAACCACCTACTCATGTGTTGAGGCCAAGATATTCCATTCCTACCATATGAATCTTGATCTCTAGCCTTCCCCAAGTTGCTTTCCACTCAAATCTTCTTTCCACCAAATCCAAATCCTGTGAGAGAGAGTTGATGTTGGGGAGACTATCATTTGAAGCACAAGAGCAAGGAGTTCATCATCAACACACCATTTGTTACTTCTTGGAGAGTGGTGTCTCCTAGATTGGCTAGGTGTCACTTGGGAGCCTTCGACAAGATTGTGGAGTTGAACAAGGGGTTTGTAAGGGCAAGGAGATCGCCTACTTCGTGAAGATCTACCGCTAGTGAGGCAAGTCCTTCGTGGGCGACGGCCATGGTGGGATAGACAAGGTTGCTTCTTCCTGGACCCTTCGTGGGTGGAGCCCTCCGTGGACTCGCGCAACCGTTACCCTTCGTGGGTTGAAGTCTCCATCGACGTGGATGTACGATAGCACCACCTATCGGAACCACGGCTCAAAAATCACCATGTCTCCAAATTGCATTTGAATCCTCCAATCCCTTCCCTTTACATTCTTGCAAGTTGCATGCTTTACTTTCCGCTTCTCATATACTCTTTGTATGCTTGCTTGATATGTGTTGTGATTGCTAAACTTGTGCCTAAACTCCACTCCAACTTAAAGAAGTTAAAAATTGCAACTTTAGGTACTTAGTGTCTAATCACCCCCCCTCTAGACACCTCTTCTCGATCCCTTTCAATTGGTATCAGAGCTTTGGTCTCCATTGCTTTGGTTTGAACACCATTGGAGGAAGATGGATGAGTCTACTATTGGGAGTCTTAGACATAAAGTGCCTATTCTTGATGGAGAGTACTTTCATGAGTGGAAAAATGAGATGCTTGTGATTTTCAATCAATATCATTTGAACAAGTACATTGCTAGCCCTTGTGCACCTCATGTTGATCCTATGCATCCCACCCTTGATGAGTTAATTGACATGATCCGCAATCTTAGAACTGCCGAACTTATCATTAGAGGATTGCCTAGAAACTTGATTGGATGTTTGCCTACTCTTAAGTGTGCCTACACCATATGGAAATTTCTTGAGGAAGGCTTTCCAAATTATTCCTTGAAAAATCTTGATGAAATTCTTCATAAGTCTATTGCCTTGAGTAAGATGAACTCTAGTGATCCTATGTTTGAGCTTACAAACCTTATGCGTGCCAAAGGAGATGTTGGAATTATTAGTGATATTATTTTCGAAGCTATAAAAATTCATAAGCAAGATCATTGTCAAAATCACTCTAACGAATTACCCTCTCTAGGATATGATCCACCACATGACGATGTTGAACATGGATACTATGATGAGGATGATGATAGTGACTTCGATCTTGATGATGCAATGAGACACTTTGGTCTTATGGCAAATCTTCGGGGATATATGGTAGGAGGAAAGGAATGGGTTCTTGATAGTGGATGTACCGATCACATGACCGGAGATAAAGACATGTTTCGTGAGCTTGCTGAAAACGATGGTCCTCGAAAGTATGCCACTTTCGGTGAGAACTCAAAGGGTAAGGTGGTTGGCCTCGGTAAGGTGGCCATATCACATGATAGCTTTATACAAAAGGTCATGCTCATTGAATCTCTTGGCTACAACATACTTTCAGTATCTAGACTTGCTGATTTTGGTTTCAATTTCCTATTTACTGAAGTAGATTGCCAAGTGTTTCGTAGAGATAATCATAAAATGGTCTTTACCGATGTGCGTAGAGGTGATCTATACATTGTTGATTTCACTAAAAAGGCTCAACCTAGAACTTGCTTTATCGCTAAATCCTCTAAAGGTTGGTTATGGCATAGATGATTAGGTGATGTTGGTATGCAAAACCCCGACAAGCTTATTAAAGGAAATCATATCCTTGGAGTTAATGATGTCATATTTGATAAGGATAGACTTTGCAGCGCTTGTCAGGCAGGTAAACATGTTGGAGGAAGGCATCCCGTGAAGAACATCATGACCACAAGGAGGCCACTCGAGCTACTTCACATGGATCTCTTTGGTCCCAACGCCTACAAAAGCCTCGGTGGAAATTATTTTGGTCTAGTTATAGTTGATGATTTTTCAAGATTTACGTGGGTGTTCTTTCTCGATGATAAATCGCAGGTTCAAAAGATCTTCAAAAACTTCGCTAGGAAGGCCCAAAATCAATTTGAAGTGAAGATCAAGAAGGTTCGCAGTGACAACGGAACGGAGTTCAAGAACGCAAATGTGGACACCTTTCTTGACGAAGAAGGGATTTCACACGAGTTCTCGGCTACGTACACACCTCAACAAAATGGAGTTGTTGAGAGGAGAACCGGACGCTCATCGAATTGGCGAGAACGATGCTTGATGAATACAGGACGCCGAAGCACTTTTGGGCGGAAGCGGTTGAGACAGCTTGTCATGCAACAAATCGCTTGTATCTTCACAAGCTACTCGGCAAGACGGCATACGAGCTCCTCACCGGTAACAAACCCCAAGTTGGATACTTTCGGGTATTCGGTTCAAAGTGCTACATTCTTGATAAGAATCGTCGTTCTAAATTTGCTCCTAAGTCTCATGAGGGTTTCCTACTCGGTTATGGCTCAAACTCTCACACATACCGTGTCTACAACAATTTCACCCGAAAGGTTGAAGAAACGGTAGATGTGAAGTTTGATGAATCTAACGGCTCGCAAGTAGAGCAATTGCCAATTGATGTAGGAGACAAAGATCCTTCGGAAGCAATCCAAGACTTGTCTATTGGCAAGATTCGCCCAACGGAGGTGAAGGAGAGTACCTCGTCCGTCCAAGTGGAAGCTTCTACCTCACGACAAGGTGAACCAAGAGTTGATATGGAAGCATCCACAAGTGGGACACACCAAGATGAAGAAAACGAGGAAGTGCACCAAGACGAATGTCAACAACCTCCTTCTCCACCACGACAAGAGAACGACAATGCCAACAATGAAGAAGGCCAAGAAGAAGAACAAGAAGAAGAAGATGTTCAATGAAGACCCAAGCAAAATCTTTCACGAGTTCGAGCAAGAATTGCTAAAGACCATCCCGTCGAGCAAATCTACGACGACATCCAAACCGGGAGAATCACTCGCTCTAAAACTCGCTTGGTTAACTTTTGTGAACACTATTCATTCATCTCTAGCATTGAACCTATGAAGGTTGAAGAAGCATTGGGAGATCCGGATTGGATAAATGCCATTCATGAAGAGCTACATAACTTTGAGAGAAATCGAGTTTGGACATTGGTTGAGAAGCCCGACAACAACCACAACATCATCGGTACCAAATGGGTGTTTCGCAACAAGCAAGATGAAGATGGACAAGTAGTTTGCAACAAAGCACGTCTCGTCGCCCAAGGCTACACACAAGTCGAAGGTATGGACTATGGTGAGACTTATGCTCCCGTTGCTAGACTCGAGTCCATTCGCATCTTACTTGCCTATGCAAATCATCATGATTTCACCTTGTACCAAATGGACATTAAAAGTGCTTTTATAAATGGTGAAATAGAGGAGGAAGTTTATGTTAAACAACCTCCCGACTTTGTTAATCCTAAGAAACCTAATCATGTTTACAAACTTCACAAAGCTCTTTATGGTCTTAAACAAGCTCCTAGAGCGTGGTATAAATGCTTGACCAAGTTTCTTATTGAAAAAGGCTTTGAAATTGGAAAAATAGATTCTACTCTTTTTACTAAAAGGGTCAATGGAGAACTATTTGTGTGCCAAATCTATGTTGATGATATTATATTTGGTTCTACTAACCCTCATTTTAGTGAAAAGTTTGGGAAGCTAATGTCGGAAAAGTTTGAGATGTCTATGATGAGTGAACTCAAATTCTTTCTTGGTTTGCAAATCAAGCAAACTAAGGAAGGTACCTTCGTCTCTCAAACAAAGTACACCAAGGACTTATTCAAGAAGTTCAATATGCAAGAATGCAAAGGTATGACTACACCCATGCCTACTAGTGGACATCTTGATTTGACCAAAGATGGTGAATCGGTCGATCAAAAGGTTTACCGCTCTATGATTGGTTCATTGTTATATCTATGCGCTTCACGTCCCGATATCATGCTAAGTGTGTGCATGTGTGCACGATATCAAGCTGCTCCTAAAGAATGTCATCTTAAGGCCGTGAAAAGGATAGTGAGATACTTAATCCATACACCAAATTTTGGCATTTGGTATCCTAAGAGGGCCTCTTTCGATCTTGTTGGCTACTCCGACTCGGACTATGCCGGTGACAAGGTTTATAGAAAGTCCACTTTGGGTACTTGTCAATTTCTTGGTAGATCTCTTGTGTCTTGGTCTTCCAAGAAACAAAACTCGGTATCCTTATCCACCGCTGGTTCATGTTTTGCTCAATTACTTTGGATGACCCAAACTCTTAAAGATTATGGGATATATCTGAAACATGTTCCATTACTTTGTGACAATGAAAGTGCTATTAAGATTGCTCACAATCCCGTGCAACACTCTCGAACTAAGCATATTGAAGTTCGTCATCATTTCATTCGAGATCATGTTGCTAAGGGTGACATTAATCTTAAGAATGTTCGCACCGAAAAGCAATTAGCGGATATATTCACTAAACCACTTGATGAGAGAGTGTTTTGCAGGTTAAGAGGTGAATTGAACATCATTGATGCTTCAAACTTGGACTAGGAACTCCATTGGATACATGCAAGACATGAGCTTATAACTAATCCTTGATATTTCTCTTATGATTGACAATCTTATGTCTTGGATATATTTGCACCTTGCATGTTATCTAACCCATGTAGGTACTTGGATGAATCTAAGTCTATGAGATTGCAACTCACTCACATCTTGAGCAATCTCTACATCACCAAGTCTCTACACCATGGTGGTTGAAGACAAGGAAGCACAAAACCATTCAAACATATCCTTTGACAAATTCTATGTTGAGTTTCATGATTGTGATTTTGGATACACAAGTGCTCTTCCTTGCAAAAACTAACCCATGTAGGAAGATGAACTCAAATTCCAAGTGGTGCTCCCAACTCTTGATGAGCTACATCAACCTTGAGCAACCCACACAAGTTCAACTACATGATCATGATCAACACCACCACCCAAGGTATGTTATTCCATCTTAGAGAAGCTTTATTCCAAGTCACGAGTCAAAGCAACTCAACAAGATGTGAATACATCAAGATGCTTAAACGAAAAATGGTAGCCCCATTTTGAGCTTAAACGATGAGTATGACCTATGATCAAGTGATCTCACTTGACTCGTAAGTCAATATACTCTAACATAGGTGACTTTGTCGCCGACCATTTCTAGATGAAGTTCTCGCATGTTCTTTTTCTGTGCTCTTGCATTTGTTTCATGCATATTTATTTCCCCTTTCAAAAAAAACCTTCATCTAGATTTCTTTTCTTTCTATTCTGTTCTGCATTCCCTGCATCCAATTCATTGCAAATCTTTCAGTTAATTCCTTGCAAATCCTTGTGAGATCTTACTTGTCTAGTGAGCTGAGGTGACAAAATGTTTTCTCTGTGATGAACTCGGTCTCACCGATTTGATTCCCTCGGTTCGTCCGAATCCTTTCGGTACAACCGAAGCATCCAACTCGGTGCCACCGATTTCACTACAGGAAAAACACTTTGCCATTTTTTCCTGCTTTACTTTGGATCCAGCTCCACTCAATGAATCTTGTCCTCTACAAGCATCACATTTTTATCATTGCTTTGTGCTGTGACTCAAGGACCAAACCCATTCATGACAAATTCCAGAAGGCCCTTCTTGGAAACTGATGTCAAAGGGGGAGAGAGAGATCACATCAAAGCTTAATCACTTCAATAGGGGGAGAGAGATATACTTCAACAGGGAGAGAGATATCTCCAGGGGGAGAGAGAATACTCAAGAAGAGAGTAATCCTCAAGGATCCCAGATGCTTGGTGTTCAAGAGGAGAGATGCCACATGTCTTCTTGAGGGGAAAGACATGTTCATATGTGCTTATTTTATATGAGCTCTGATTTTGCATGATTTTGCATTTTGCTTTGATTTTCTGTTCCCTATCTTCTCCCAGTATCCCATGTCTATGATTCAGGGGGAGCAAGACATCTAAAGGAAAGAAAGTCTCAAAATTCATTGCACATCTTTACCTTTGGGGACATGTCTATATTCAATGTGGTACTTGGTACTCACTCTCAACATGTCATCCCAGTCTTGGTACTCTTGTGGTTCTTTCTGTTTGCTCTGGTTAGTAAGTGCATCTGTGTTATCTAACCATATTTTCACAGGTTCATTCCATCCTTAGCCAACTCAAGACCACAAGGTAAGTATATGCATCACAGTCATGTGCATGAGGAATTCTTGCTGATGTACATACTATTTGCAAGAAGGACTCTGCTACCTCTTGAGCACTGCGTTGGATTTCCCCGAAGAGGAGAGGATGATGTAGCAAAGTAGCGTAAGTATTTCCCTGAGTTTTTGGGAACCAAGGTATCAATCCAGTAGGAGGCCACGCACAAGTCCCTCGTACCTACACAAAACGATAGCTCCTCGCAACCAACGCGATTAGGGATTGTCAATCCCTTCACGGTCACTTACGAGAGTGAGATCTGATAGAGATGATAAATAATATTTTTGGTATTTTTGGTATATAGATGCAAAGTGAAAAGTAAAAGGCAAAGTAAAAACAAAACAAGTATTAAAGTAATGGAGATTGCTATGATGAGAATAGACCCCGGGGCCATAGGTTTCACTAGTGGCTTCTCTCAAGAGCATAGATATTCTATGGTGGGTGAACAAATTACTGTTGAGCAATTGACAGAATTGAGCATAGTTATGAGTATATCTAGGTATGATCATGTATATAGGCATCATGTCCAAGACAAGTAGACCGAAACGATTCTGCATCTACTACTATTACTCCACTCATCGACCGCTATCCAGCATGCATCTAGAGTATTAAGTTAAAAACAGAGTAATGCCTTAAGCAAGATGACATGATGTAGAGGGATAAATTCATGCAATATGATAAAAACCCCATCTTGTTATCCTCGATAGCAACAATACAATACGTGCCTTGCTGCCCCTTCTATCACTGGGAAAGGACACCGCAAGATTGAACCCAAATCTAAACACTTCTCCCATTGCAAGAACTACCAATCTAGTTGTCCAAACCAAACGGATAATCCGAAGAGACTTGCAAATATAACTCAATCATACATAAAAGAATTCAGAGAAGATTCAAATATTATTCATAGATAAGCTAGATCATAAACCCACAATTCATCGGTCTCAACAAACACACCACAACAAGAAGATTACATCGAATAGATCTCCACGAGAGAGGGGGAGAACATTGTATTGAGATCCAAAAAGAGAGAACAAGCCATCTAGCTACTAGCTATGGACCCGAAGGTCTGAAGTAAACTACTCACACTTCATCGGAGGGGCTATGGTGTTGATGTAGAAGCCCTCCGTGGTTGATGCCCCCTCCGGCGGAGCTCCGGAACAGGCCCCAAGATGGGATCTCGTGGATACAGAAAGTTGCGGCTGTGGAATTAGGTTTTTGGCCCCCCTTCTGATTGTTTGGGGGTACGTAGGTATATATAGGAGGAAGGAGTACGTCGGTGGAGCAACAGGGGGCCCACAAGGTAGGGGGCGCGCCCTAGGGGGGGGGCGCCCCCACCCTCGTGACCGCCTCTGTTACTTCTTGGAGTAGGGTCCAAGTCTCCTAGATCACGTTCGGTGAGAAAATCACGTTTCCGAAGGTTTCATTACGTTTGGACTCCGTTTGATATTCCGTTTCTTAGAAACACTGATATAGGCAAAAAACAGCAATTCTGGGCCGGGCATCTGGTTAATAGGTTAGTCCCAAAAATAATATAAAAGTGGATAATAAAGCCCAATTTGGTCCAAAACAGTAGATGAAGTAACATGGAGCAATCAAAAATTATAGATATGTTGGAGACGTATCAGGCATCCCCAAGCTTAATTCCTACTCGTCCTCGAGTAGGTAAATGATAAAAAAGAATTTTTGATGCGGAGTGATACTTTGGCATAATTTCCATGTAAATCTTCTTAATTGTGGTATGAATATTCAGATCCGAAAGATTCAAGACAAAAGTTCATATTGACACAAAAATAATAATACTTCAAGCATACTAATCAAAGCAATCATGTCTTCTCAAAATAGCATGGCAAAAGAAAGTTCATCCCTACAAAATCATATAGTTAGGCTATGCTTCATTTTCGTCACACAAAGATGTTCCCAACTTCTATACCCCCGATGACAAGCCAAGCAATTGTTTCATACTTAAATAATCTCAAACTTTTTCAACATTCACGCAATACATGAGCGTGAGCCATGGATATATCACTATGGGTGGAATAGAATATGATGATGGGGATTGTGTGGAGAAGACAAAAAGGAGAAAGTCTCACATTGACGAGGATAATCAACGGGCTATGGAGATGCCCATTAATTGATGTCAACATGAGGAGTAGGGATTGCCATGCAACGGATGCACTAGAGCTATGAATGCTCAACAAAAGAAAACTAGTGGGTGTGCATCCAACTCGCTTGCTCATGAAGACCTAGGGCCTTTGAGGAAGCCCATCGTAGGAATATACAAGCCAAGTTCTATAATAAAAAATTCCCACTAGTATAAAAAGACAACTTATGAGACTCACTACATGAAGAACAAGGTGCTACTTTGAAGCACAATATATGAGACTCACTATATGAAGAACAAGGTGCTACTTTGAAGCACAAGTGTGGAAAAAGAGATAGTATCATTGCCCTTTTTTTTTTCTTTTTTTTTCTTCTTTTTTTGGGCCTTTCTTTTTTTCTTTTGGCCTTTCTCCCCTTTTTTTGGGCAATGCTCTAATAATGATGATCATCACACTTCTATTTATTACAACTTTGAATTACAACTCGAAACTAGAACAAGATATGACTCTATATGAATGCCTCCGATGGTGTACCGGGATGGTGCAATGAATCAAGAGTGACATGTATGAAAAGTAATGCATGGTGGCTTTGCCACAAATACGATGTCAACTACATGATCATGCAATGGCAATATGACAAAAGTAATGTATGTCATGATGGTGATGAACGGAACGGTGGAAAGTTGCATGGCAATATATCTCGGAATGGCTATGGAAATGCCATAATAGGTAGGTATGGTGGCTGTTTTGAGGAAGATATAAGGAGGTTTATGTGTGATAGAGCGTATCATATCACGGGGTTTGGATGCACCGGCGAAGTTTGCACCAACTCTCAAGGTGAGAAAGGGCAATGCACGGTACCGAAGAGGCTAGCAAAGGCGGAAAGGCGAGAGTGTGTATAATCCATGGACTCAACATTAGTCAAAAGAACTCATATACTTATTGCAAAAATTTAGAAGTCATCAAAAATCAAGTAATATGCGCATGCTCCTAGGGGGATAGATTGGTAGGAAAATACCATCGCTCGTCCCCGACCGCTACTCATAAGGATGCACAAGCCAGGTACACTTCGTGTTTCAAATTTGTTACACAACTTTAACCTTACGTGCATGCTACGGGACTTGCAAACTTCAACACAAGCATTTCTCAAATTCACAACTACTCAACTAGCACGACTTTGATATTATCACCTCCATATCTCAAAACAACTATCAAGCATCAAACTTATCTTAGTATTCAACGCACTCAAAAGAAAGTTTCACATATCTTGAATACCAAGTTTATTAATATTAAGCAAATTACCATGCTATTAATGACTCTCAAAATAATCTAAGTGAAGCATGAGAGATCAATAGTTTCTTTAAAACAAATCCACCACCGTGCTCTAAAAGATCTAAGTGAAGCACTAGAGCAAAAATTATCACGCTCAAAAGATATAAGTGAAGCACTATGAGCAAAACTATCAAGCTCAAAAGATATAAGTGAAGCACATAGAGTATTCTAGCAAATTTCAATTTGTGTATGGCTCTCTCAAAAGGTGTGTACAGCAAGGGATATTGTGGTAACTAACAAGCAAATACGCAAATAATATAAGACACTCCAAGCAAAACACATATCATGTGGTGAATAAAAATATAGCTCCAAGTAAATTACCGATGGAAGTAGACGAAAGAGGGGATGCCTTCCGGGGCATACCCAAGCTTTGAATTTTTGGTGTCCTTGGATTATCTTGGGGGTGCCATGGGCATCCCCAAGCTTAGGCTCTTGCCACTCCTTGTTCCACAATCCATCAAAAGAATTCACCCAAAACTTGAAAACTTCACAACACAAAACTCAATAGAAATCTCGTGAGCTCCGTTAGAGAAAGAAAACATAAGACTACTTTAAGGTACTGTAATGAACTCATTCTTTATTTATATTGGTGTTAAACCTACTGTATTCCAACTTCTCTATGGATTATAAACTATTTTACTAGCCATAGATTCATCAAAATAAGCAAACAACACACGCAAAACAGAATCTGTCAAAAACAGAACAGTCTGTAGCAATATGTAACTAACGCAAACTACTGGAACACTAAAAATCCTACCAAAATAGGAAGTCCTGGACAATTTGTCTATTGAACAGAATCGAAAAGAATCAACTCAAAATCACGTTCCTGTGATTTAACAAAATTATATTCGTGCGCGCAAAGTTTCTGTTTTTCAGCAGAATCAAATCAACTATCATCGTAGGTTATCCTATAGGTTCTACTTGGCACAAACACTAATTAAAAGATAAAACCACATCTAAACAGAGTCTAGATGGATTATTTATTCCTAAACAGAAACAAAAACAAAAAAATAGAAATAAAATTGGCTTGCCTCCCAACAAGCGCTATCGTTTAACGCCCCTAGCTAGGCATAAAAGCAAGGATAGATCTAGGTAGTGCCGTCTTTGGTAGGCAATCCATAAGTGGCTCTCATGATAGATTCATATGGTAATTTTATTTTCTTTCTAGGGAAGTGTTCCATGCCCTTATTTAAGGGAAATTGGAATCTAATATTCCGTTCCTTCATATCAGTAATTGCACCAATTGTTCTAAGGAAAGGTCTACCAAGAATAATAGGACATGAAGGATTGCAATCTATATCAAGAACGATAAAATCTATGGGCACATAATTCCTATTTGCAACAATAAGAACATCATTAATTCTTACCATAGGCTTTTTAATAGTGGAATCCGCAAGATGCAAGTTTAGAGAGCAATCATCAAAGTCACGGAAATCTAGCAAATCAGACAAAGTTTTGGGAATAGTAGAGACACTAGCACCCAAATCACACAAAGCATGAAACTCGTAATCTTTAATTTTAATTTTAATAGTAGGTTCCCACTCATCATAGAGTTTTCTAGGGATAGAAACTTTCAACTCAAGTTTTTCTTCATAAGATTGCATCAAGGCATCAACAATGTGTTCGGTAAAGGCCTTATTTGGACTATAAGCATGAGGAGAATCTAGCACGGATTGCAACAAGGAAATTCAACCAATTAAAGAGCGATTTTCATAATTAAATTCCTTGAGATCCAAAATAGTGGGTTTAGCAACATCTACATTTTTATTTCTTTCAATCCCACTTTTATCAATTTCATCATCAAGATCTAGAAACTCCGAATTCTTAGAACGCCTTATAGGTAAAGGAAGATCATATTCAGTTTCATCAAGATTCATATTGAAAAACAAAGATTTAATGGGGGACACATCAATAACTTTTAGATCTTCATCTTGATTTTCATAGGAATTGGAAGAACACACTTTAATAAAGGCATCTTTGGAAGCACGCACCCTAGCGGTTCTTTCTTTGCACTCATCAATGGAAATTCTCATGGCTTTGAGAGACTCATTGATATCATGCTTAGGAGGAATAGATATAAGCCTTAAAGAATCAATTTCAAGAGAAATTCTATCAACGTTCCTAGCCAAATCATCAACTTTAAGCAATTTCTCTTCAAGCAAATCATTAAAATTCTTTTGTGAATTCATAAACTCTTTAACACTACTCTCAAATTCAGAGGGCATCTTATTAAAATTTCCATAGGAGTTGTTGTAGGAATTTCCATAATTATTAGAAGGATTACTAGGATAAGGCCTAGGATTAAAATTCCCTCTATACTCGTTGTTTCCAAAACTATTCCTACCAACAAAATTCACATCCATAGATTCATTATTATTCTCAATCAAAGTAGACAAAGGCATATCATTAGGATCAGAAGAAACACTCTTAGTAGCAAATAATTTCATAAGTTCATCCATCTTTCCACTCAAAACATTAATTTCTTCTATCGCATGCACTTTTTTATTAGTAGATCTTTCAATATGCCATTGAGAATAATTAACCATAATATTATCTAGAAGTTTAGTAGCATCTCCAAGAGTGATTTCCATAAAAGTGCCTCCCGCGGCCGAATCTAAAAGATTTCTGGAAGCAAAATTCAATCCGGCATAATTTTTTTGTATAATCATCCACAAGTTCAAACCATGAGTAGGACACTTACGTATCATTAATTCATTCTCTCCCAAGCTTGTGCAACATGTTCATGATCAAGTTGCTTAAAATTCATAATATCGTTCCTAAGAGAGATAATCTTAGCGGGAGGAAAATACTTAGAGATAAAAGCATCTTTGCACTTGTTCCAAGAATCAATACTATTTTTAGGCAAAGATGAAAACCACGCTTTAGCACGATCTCTAAGCGAAAAAGGAAATAGCTTCAATTTAATGACATCATTATCGACATCTTTTTTCTTTTGCATATCACATAAATCAACGAAGCTATTCAGATGAGTAGCGGCATCTTCACTAGGAAGGCCGGCGAATTGATCTTTCATAACAAGATTCAACAAAGCAGTATTGGTTTCACAAGATTCAGTATTGGCAAGAGGAGCAATTGGAGTGCTAAGGAAATCATTATTATTGGTATTGGTGAAGTCACACAATTTGGTAGCATCTTTAGCCATCGCGACAAACAAGCAATCCAACACACGAGCAAACAAACGGACGAGGAAAAAGGCAACGGGAAAAAGAGGAGGAGATTGGGAAAGAGAAGGCGAATAAAACGGCAAGGGCGAAGTGGGGGAGAGGAAAACGAGAGGCAAATGGCAAATAATGTAATGCGAGAGATAGGGATTGTGATGGGTACTTGGTATGGTTGACTTGCTCTTGCGTGAGCTTCCCCGGCAACGGCGCCAGAAATTCTTCTTGCTACCTCTTAAGCACTGCGTTGGATTTCCCCGAAGAGGAGAGGATGATGCAACAAAGTAGCGTAAGTATTTCCCTCAGTTATTGAGAACCAAGGTATCAATCCAGTAGGAGGCCACGCACAAGTCCCTCGTACCTACACAAAACGATAGCTCCTCGCAACCAACGCGATTAGGGGTTGTCAATACCTTCACGGTCACTTACGAGAGTGAGATCTGATAGAGATGATAAATAATATTTTTGGTATTTTTGGTATATAGATGCAAAGTGAAAAGTAAAAGGCAAAGTAAAAACAAAACAAGTATTAAAGTAATGGAGATTGCTATGATGAGAATAGACCCAGGGCCATAGGTTTCACTAGTGGCTTCTCTCAAGAGCATAGATATTCTACGATGGGTGAACAAATTACCATTGAGCAATTGACAGAATTGAGCATAGTTATGAGTATATCTAGGTATGATCATGTATATAGGCATCACGTCCAAGACAAGTAGACCGAAACGATTCTGCATCTACTACTATTACTCCACTCATCGACCGCTATCCAGCATGCATCTAGAGTATTAAGCTAAAAACAGAGTAACACCTTAAGCAAGATGACATGATGTAGAGGGATAAATTCATGCAATATGATAAAAAACCCATCTTGTTATCCTCGATGGCAACAATACAATACGTGCCTTGCTGCCCCTTCTGTCACTGGGAAAGGACACCGCAAGATTGAACCCAAATCTAAACACTTCTCCCATTGCAAGAACTACCAATCTAGTTGGCCAAACCAAACGGATAATTCGAAGAGACTTGCAAATATAACTCAATCATACATAAAAGAATTCAGAGAAGATTCAAATATTATTCATAGATAAGCTGGATCATAAACCCACAATTCATCGGTCTCAACAAACACACCGCAAGAAGAAGATTACATCGAATAGATCTCCACGAGAGAGGGGGAGAACATTGTATTGAGATCCAAAAAGAGAGAAGAAGCCATCTAGCTACTAGCTATGGACCCGAAGGTCTGAAGTAAACTACTCACACTTCATCGGAGGGGCTATGGTGTTGATGTAGAAGCCCTCCGTGGTTGATGCCCCCTCCGGCGGAGCTCCAGAACAGGCCCCAAGATGGGATCTCGTGGATATAGAAAGTTGCGGCGGTGGAATTAGGTTTTTGGCTCCCCTTCTGATCGTTTGGGGGTACGTAGGTATATATATATGAGGAAGGAGTACGTCAGTGGAGCAACAGGGGGCCCACGAGGCAGGGGGGCGCGCCCTAGTGGGGGGGGGGCGCCCCACCCTCGTGACCGCCTCTATTACTTCTTGGAGTAGGGTCCAAGTCTCCTGGATCACATTCGGTGAGAAAATCATGTTTCCGAAGGTTTCATTCCGTTTGGACTCCGTTTGATATTCCATTTCTTCGAAACACTGAAATAGGCAAAAAACAACAATTCTGGGCTGGGCCTCCGGTTAATAGTTAGTCCCAAAAATAATATAAAAGTGTAAAATAAAGCCCAATATGGTCCAAAACAGTAGATAAAGTAGAATGGAGCAATCAAAAATTATAGATACGTTGGAGACGTATCAGACTCATGAGCATGAAGGTACATTTCCCATATTCACATCATTTGCTCTGATACATATAGCCAAGATACATGTAACACATTGCCTTCTCTGTCATGTTTATGCATTCACATGCTCCTATATTCCATATTCACATGATTGCACACATGTAGGGGGAGCCTATGCATGTTACATGTCTTTCCAAAGCTTTACTCGTTATTCTCTATATCTTTATTTAAAGCTTTGATGTATGTTGTCATCAATTACCAAAAAGGGGGAGATTGAAAGCACAAGTGCTCCCTTGGTGGTTTTGGTAATTAATGTCAACATATCTCTTGTTGGACTAACACTTTTACCTAGTATGTTTCAGACAAGTTCAACAATGGAGTGGCATGGACTAAAAGGATGTGGAACCCCTTCAAGATGCTAAGGACAAAGGATTGGCTCAAGCTCCAAGATCAAGACTCTATGTTTTCTATTTTAGTGATCCAAGATCACATTGAGTCTATAGGAAAAGCCAATACTATCAAGAGGGGATGAGGTGTTGCTTAATGGCTTGCTTGCTCAAAGTGCTTAGTGATATGCTCCGAAGCCCTCAACTACTTTCCCACATACACATATGTCCTAAACCAAAAAGTCTAAACTCGGCCCCACCGATTCTTTCCATCCGGCGCCACCGAGTTCAGATGTCTTAGCCACTGCCACAAATCCTAGGCAAATCGGTCTCACTAATAGGGATCTCGGTCTCACCGAGATGGGATTGTAATCTCTCTGTGTATGTCCATTACCAAAATTGGTCTCACCGAGTTTGAGCAATCGGTACTACCGAGATTACAATGCAAACTTCCTGGTTGACTTATTACCAAAATTGGTCCTACCGAGTTTGTGTAATCGGTCCAACCGAGTTTGACCTGACCAACTCTCTGGTTTGCTTATTACCAAAATCGGTCCCACCGAGTTTGTGTAATCGGTCTCACCGAGATTACGTTATGCCCTAACCCTAACCATATCGGTCCTACCGAGTTGCATGTCGGTCCCACCGAAAATCTAATGGTCACTAGATTTGTTGAATCGGTCCGACCGAGTTTATCAATTCGGTCCCACCGAGTTTGGCAAGTTGTGTGTAACGGTTAGATTTTGTGTGGAGGCTATATATACCCCTCCACCTCCTCTTCATTCGTGGAGAGAGCCATCAGAACGAACCTACACTTCCAACATACATTTTCTGAGAGAGAACCACCTACTCATGTGTTGAGGCCAAGATATTCCATTCCTACCATATGAATCTTGATCTCTAGCCTTCCCCAAGTTGCTTTCCACTCAAATATTCTTTCCACCAAATCCAAATCCTGTGAGAGAGAGTTGAGTGTTGGGGAGACTATCATTTGAAGAACAAGAGCAAGGAGTTCATCATCAACACACCATTTGTTACTTCTTGGAGAGTGGTGTCTCCTAGATTGGCTAGGTGTCACCTGGGAGCCTCCGACAAGATTGTGGAGTTGAAGCAAGGAGTTTGTAAGGGCAAGGAGATCGCCTACTTCGCGAAGATCTACCATTAGTGATTCAAGTCCTTCGTGGGAGACGACCATGGTGGGATAGACAAGGTTTCTTCTTCGTGGACCCTTCGTCAGTGGAGCCCTCCGTGGACTCGCGCAACCGTTACCTTTCGTGGGTTGAAGTCTCCATCAACGTGGATGTACGATAGCACCACCTATCGGAACCATGGCTCAAAAATCACCATGTCTCCAAATTGCGTTTGAATCCTCCAATCCCTCCCCTTTATATTCTTGCAAGTTGCATGCTTTACTTTCCGCTGCTCATATACTCTTTATATGCTTGCTTGATATGTGTTGTGATTGCTAAACTTGTGCCTAAACTCCACTCCAACTTAAAGAAGTTAAAAATTGCAACTTTAGGTACTTAGCGTCTAATCACCCCCCCTCTAGACACCTCTTCTTGATCCCTTTCAGGCACCCCTCCACTGTCTACTGTTCATCCAGCCCTCCACACCACGGGGTCCTATTCAACCACCCCTCCACGGGCACCCCTCCACCATCTATTGTTCATCCAACCCTCCACACCACGGGGTCCTATTCATCTAGAGGCAACGCCACTGCTCACTGTTCATCCAAACCCCCTCCGCAACGCTCACTGTTCATCCAATCGATCGGCTTCAGTTAGCAGCAGTAGCGAAGGAATCACTCGATCGGGTTTAGTTAACAGCCATCGATCGATCGCTCGGGTTCAGTAACGCGTAGCCTGTAGTGCAATCGCTCGAGTTCAGTTAGAGCCCAACGCCTCGCTCGGGTTCAGTTAGAGCCAACGCCTCGCACACACGCGCGTACGTGTATGAGAGAAACGTGCATCGCTCGGCCCCGACCTCCCACCATAACCGGGAACTCCCCGAAATTTTCCTCGCCCTCGCTTCTACCACGGTTTTTTTCTGTCATGGACGGCCCAAAGAATGTCATGCAGCTACGTCTCTGGCCCGCCCAGGACGAAAAGCCCATTTTCTATCATGATTTTTTGTCATAGAAGTAGGAGCCCACCACATCTATGATGATACCGGGTTTTGTCACAATTATCGTCATAGAAGTATCATATGTATGACAGGAAAAAAAATTGTTTGGCCCAAAATGTCACGGATGTGTCTTTTTTTGTAGTGTCACTATCACCAAGCTACTAGAACTTCGTGATGAACTATAATATGCAAGGGATGACAAAAAGAATTCCCGAGCCTTTTCGCGATGCTCAAATCAGCGAAGGTAGAAATCAAGAAAGAGCATCAAGTGTTGATGGTTAACAGGACCACTAATTTCAAGAAAAAGGGCAAGGGGAAGAAAGGGAACTTCAAGAAGAATGGCATATTATGAGAGAAAATGCATTAGAGTTACTCCATAAAGCATTATTATGCATAAAAACATTATAAATAACAGTAGGAAGACATGATGCAAAATGGGCGTATCAACTCCCCCAAGCCTAGACCTTGCTTGTCCTCAGGCGAAAACCGGAATCGAAAAACATGTCCACATGCTTAGAGAGAGAGAGGTGTCGATAAAAACAAAATACAGACATATAAGCATCATGTATATTATTATAACAACAACAAACTTTATTATAGAACTTTTAATATGAAATTTTATCAAACAACTTTTATCATAAAACTTTATCACATAAGTTTTATCATATAACTTCTCATGAGCAAGCAACAATTCATCACAACATTGAAGTATAAAGCATAAAATCTATTGAAAACCAACAAACTATGTTCTCAGCCAACTTTACAACTACAATTCATCATCTTTTCAAGAAGGGTCACGTATCGAAGCCTTTTGGCAAGTGCACATACTCAACCATCATATAGTCTTCCATGATTGCTAACACTCACCGCATGCACATGAGAAAAGAGTTTCAACCGTACACATTGAAAGATAGGGGCTTATAGTTTCGCCTCCCAACCTATTCACCTCAATGGTGATGTCAACAATAATAACTCATGCCCACCCATATCCAACTGGATATATGTGCATAGATCTTTCCTCACCACATGGTGCTTGCGAAACAGAAAATAAACAGGAATAGAGAGAAATACTTTGACTCTTGCATAAAAGTAAATACATAAAAGTAAAAGATAGGCCCTTCGCAGAGCGAAGCACAGGTTGCCATGCGCTTTTTGGTTCTATGCTCGATCTCTTAGTGCAAAATAATGTCACGTTATATTGCCCCTTATGATAGCAACCTTTATTATGCAAGATGTCGCTTTTATTATTTTGCCATCACAAGTTCATACAACGCTCAATTTTTTCTTACACTAAATGATGTAACACATTTAGAAGCAATTTTTGTTGCCTTATTGCACTGATGACAACTTACTTGAAGGATCTTACCCAATCCATTGAGGTGGACTCTCAAAAACAAGATTTGGGTTTAAGGGTTTTGGATGCACAAGTAGTATCTCTACTTGGTGCAGAATTTTTGGCTAGCAAAGATATTGAGCAAGTACCACATGTTAAAGGATCTATGACAATATAGCTTCTATGTGAATATGAACAAGCATAAATCATTTTGTTGTCTTCATTGTCCAACGTCAACAATTTTGGCATATAATATTTTGATGGGATCTCACAATCATAGAATATGTCCAAGATAGTATATTTGCATGTGAATCTTCTCATCCCTTATTAACTCTTTCATGAATTGCATTATTGACCAATGCTATGTTTGTCAATCTCCAATAAATTTTACCACTTATACTTTTCCTTATATGATGTCATTACTTACCATAAGATTAGCATATGATCTTTTTTCATTTATTTCCTTTATTATTATTGGAACATGAAAGTAAAGAAACAAGACACAAACTACTCTTTATTATATATCTCGCACACGATTACATCGAAAGATCACTAAGCAAGCACTTGAAAAGAGAGGGATCGAACTAAACTTTTATTCAACTAAATCAAAAGATAACTACATATCGAACTAAAATAGATAAAGGCAAAGATAGTTGTGGTGATATGATACCGGGACACCTCCCCCAAGCTTGGAACAAGCCAAGGGGAGTGTCCATACCATGAACTCAAGTCTCCTTTGGTGAAAAAGGTGGTGGTGGTTACGAGGTAGTAGCGGGTTTATCCTTATCTTTCTCCAGCTTGCGTTGGAGGGTAAAATTATCCATCCTTAACTCATCGTTCTCCGTCTCAAGCTTTATTATCCTCTTGCATAATGCCTCCTTACCTTCTTGCTTGAAACAAGGAGGGACTGGTTCATCTTCATCTTCCTCATCAGTGAACCATATATAGGGATAGGTGTCTTTGAAGATGTTTTTATCCAAAGGCTGATAAGAAATAGGGTAATCCTCCTCTGAATTTTGAGATAACTGTAAGTGCATCTAGTGCCTCTTAGTGATTTCGGTGTATTGAAGACTTATAGGTTAAGGGATTAATATGTTTGTGAGTGTACACAGGTTCTATAAGTCGATGAGGAGTTTGATATTTACAGTGAAAGTCGACTCCTAAAAATGAATTTCTTCAGCTGAATAGTTTGTGTCGGTGTCCTGGGAACCGGGGTCCCCAGACTTGCCTGCCTGCGGCCTGCAGCGTGGATCAACAGTGGCCCAGTACGGCCCGTCTTCATCAACCCAAGCTCAAGACCCTCGCGACAAACACACCGCAAAAAGAGTTACATCGAATAGATCTCCAAGAAGATCGAGGAGAACTTGGTGTTGAGATTCAAAAAGAGAGAAGAAGCCATCTAGCTAATAACTATGGACCCGAAGGTCTGTGGTAAACTACTCACAACTCATCGGAGAGGCCTTGAAGATGATGTAGAGGCCCTCCACGGTCGATTCCCCCTCCGGCGGAGCGCCGACGAAGGTTCCAAGATGGGATCTCATGAATACAGAAGGTTGCAGCGGTGGAATTAGGTTTTAGTGGTGCTCTTCGATGTTTTCAGGGCACGGGAGTATATATAGGGGAAGGAAGTACGTCGGTGGAGCAACGAGGGGCCCACGAGGGTGGGGTGGGGGGCTCCCACCCCCTTAGGGTGCGCCGGGCACCCTCGTGGCCGCCTCGTTTGCAGCTTGACGTCCACTCCAAGTCTCGTGGATTGCGTTTGTTTCGAAAAGATCGCTCCCGAAGGTTTCATTCCGTTTGGACTCCATTTGATATTCCTTTTCTTCAAAACACTGAAATAGGCAAAAAAACAGCAATTCGTGTTGGGCCTCCGGTTAGTAGGTTAGTCCCAAAAATGATATAGAAGTGTAAAGTAAATCCCATAGACATCCAAAACAGGTAATATAATAGCATGGAACAATAAAAAATTATAGATATGTTGGAGACGTATCAAGCATCCCCAAGCTTAATTCCTGCTCGTCCTCGAGTAGGTAAATGATAAAAACAGAATTTTTGATGTGGAATGCTACCTAGCATAATCCTTAATGTAATTTTCTTTATTGTGGCATGAATGTTCAGATCCATATGATTCAAAATAAAAGTTCATATTGACATAAGAAATAGTAATACTTCAAGCATACTAACAACGCAATCGTGTCTTCTCAAAATAGCATGGCTAAAGAAAGTTCATCCCTACAAAATCATATAGTTTGGTCATGCTCAATTTTTGTCACACAAGAATGCTCTCATCTTGCACACCCCCGATGACAAGCCAAACAATTGTTTCATACTTAAGTAATCTCAAACTTTTTCAACTTTCACGCAATACATGAGCTTGAGCCATGGATATAGCACTATGGGTGGAATAGAATATGATGATGGAGGTTGTGTGGAGAAGACAAAAAAGGAGAAGGTCTCATGTTAACAAGGATAATCAACGGGCTATGGAGATGCCCATCAATTGATGTCAACATGAGGAGTAGGGATTGCCATGCAATGGATGCACTAGAGCTATAAATGTATGAAATCTCAACAAAAGAAACTAAGTGGGTGTGCATCCAACTTGCTTGCTCACGAAGACCTAGGGCATTTTGAGGAACCCACGTTGGAATATACAAGCCAAGTTCTATAATGAAAAATTCCCACTAGTATATGAAAGTGACAACATATGAGACTCTCTATATGAAGAACATGGTGCTACTTTGAAGCACAAGTGTGGAAAAAGATAGTAACATTGCCCCTTTTTTTTCTTTTTTTCTTTTTTTCTTTCTTTTTTTTCTTTTGGGCCTTTCTTTTTTATTATTTGGCCTTTCTTTTTTTCTTTGGCCTTTCCTTTTTCTTTTTCTTTTTGGCATTTCTTTTTTAGGGACAATGCTCTAATAATGATGATCATCACACTTCTATTTTTTTACAACTCATGAATTACAACTCAAAACTAGAACAAGATATGACTCTATATGAATGCCTCCGGCGGTGTACCAGGATGAGCAATGAATCAAGAGTGACATGTATGAAAAATTATGAAGGTGGCTTTGCCACAAATACGATGTCAACTACATGATCATGCAAGGTGATAAAACAATGATGATGCGTGTCATTATAAACGGAACAATGGAAAGTTGCATGGCAATATATCTCGGAATGGCTATGGAAATGCCATAATAGGTAGGTATGGTGGCTGTTTTGAGGAAGATATAAGGAGGTTTATGTGTGATATAGTGTATCGTATCATGGGGTTTGGATGCACCGGTGAAGTTTGCACCAACTCTCAAGGTGAGAAAGGGCAATGCACGGTACCGAAGAGGCTAGCAATGATGGAAAGGTAAAAGTGTGTATAATCCATGGACTCACATTAGTCATAATGAACTCATATACTTACTGCAAAAAAATCTACAAGTCATCAAAAACCAAGCACTACGCGCATGCTCGTAGGGGGATAGATTGGTAGGAAAAGACCATTGCTCGTCCCTGACCGCCACTCATAAGGATGACAATCTAAGAACACCTCATGTTTCAATTTTTTTACACAGTGGTTACCATAAGTGCATGCTAAGGGACTTGCCAACTTCAACACAAGTATTCTTTAAATTCACAATTACCCGACTAGCATGACTCTAATATCACAATCTCTATATCTCAAAACAATTATAAAGTATCGAATTGATCATAGCATCCAATTCACTTCCTATGATAGTTTTTATTATACCCAACTTGGATGCCCATCATTCTAGGACCAATTTTATAACCATAGCAAATACCATGCTGTTCTAAAAGACTCTCAAAATAATATAAGTGAAGCATGAGAGATCAACAATTTCTACAAAATAAAGCCATCGCCATGCTCTAAAAGATATAAGTGAAGTACTAGAGCAAAACTATCTAGCTCAAAAGATATAAATGAAGCACATAGAGTATTCTAATAAATTCCAAATCATGTGGGTTTCTCCCAAAAGGTGTGTACAGTAAGGATGATTGTGGTAAACTAAAAAGCAAAGACTAATATCATACAAGACACTCCAAGTAAAGTTACCGATAGACGAAGACGAAAGAGGGGATGCCTTCCGGGGCATCCCCAAGCTTAGGCTTTTGGTTATCCTTGATATCTTGGGGTGCCATGGGCATCCCCAAGCTTAGGCTCTTGCCACTCCTTATTCCATAGTCCATCAAATCCACCCAAAACTTGAAAACTTCACAACACAAAACTCAACAGGAAATCTCATAAGCTCCGTTAGTGCAAGAAAGAAAAGCCACCACATAAGGTACTATAATGAACTCATTCTTTATTTATATTGGTATTAAACCTACTGTATTCCAACTTCTCTATGGTTCATACCCCCCGATACTAGCCATAGATGCATCAAAATAAGCAAACAACACACGAAAAACAGAATCTGTCAAAAACAGAATAGTCTGTAGCAATCTGTAATTTTCCAAGACTTATGGAACTCTAAAACTCCTACCAAAATAGGAATTCCTGGGAAATTTGTTTATTGATCTACTGCAAAAAGAATCAACGCAAAATCATGTTTCTGTGATTTACTAAAATTATTTTCGTGCGCACAAAAGTTTATGTTTTTCAGCAGAATCAAATTAACTATCACCGTAGGTTATCCTATAGGTTCTACTTGGCACAAACACTAATTAAAACATGAAAGCACATCTAAACACAAGCTAGATGAAATATTTATTACTAAACAGAAGCAAAAAGCAAGAAACAAAAATAAAATTGGGTTGCCTCCCGACTAGCGCTATCGTTTAACGCCCCTAGCTAGGCATAAAAGCGAGAATAGATCTATGTAGTGCCATCTTTGGCATTCAATTCATAAGTAGCTCGCATGATAGATTCATAAGGTAATTTAACTTTCATTCTTGGAAAGTTTTCCACGCATTTCCTTAATGGAAATTGGAATCCAATATTCCCTTCCTTCATATCAATAATTGCACCAATTGTTCTAAGGAAAGGTCTACCAAGAATGATAGGACATGAAAGATTGCAATCTATATCAAGAACGATAAAATCTACGGGCACATAATTCCTATTTGCAATAATAAGAACATTATTGATCCTTCCCATAGGTTTCTTAAAGGTGGAATCCTCAAGGTGCAAGTTTAAAGAGCAATCATCAAAATCATGGAAACCTATCATATCACATAACGTTTTCGGAATCGTGGAAACACTAGCACCCAAATCACACAAAGCATAGCACTCGTGATCTTTAATTTTAATCTTTATAGTAGGTTCCCACTCATCATAAAGTTTTCTAGGTATAGAAACTTCCAACTCAAGTTTTTCCTCATAAGATTGCATCAAGGCATCAACAATATGTTTGGTAAAAGCTTTATTTTGACTATAAGCATGAGGAGAATTTAACATGGATTGCAACAAGGAGATACAATCTATTAAAGCACAATTATCATAATTAAATTACTTGAAATCCATAATAGTGGGTTCAATGCTATGTAAAGTTTTGACCTCTCCAATCCCATCATTACCAAGATTCATATTGCAAAACAATGATTTAATAGGGGATACATCAATAACTTTTAGATCTTCATCATTACTTTCATGGAGACTAGAAGAACACACTTTTACAAAGCAATCTTTCTTAGCACGCAACCTAGCGGTTCTTTCTTTGCACTCATCAATGGAAATTCTCATGGCTTTGAGAGACTCATTGATATCATGCTTAGGTGAAATAGATCTAAGTTTCAAAGAATCAACATCAAGCGAAAGTCTATCAACGGCACAAACAAACAGAAAAATGGCAACCGAAAAGAGAGGGGGGGATTGGGAAAGAGAGGGCGAATAAAACGGCAAGGGTGAAGTGGGGGAGAGGAAAACGTGAGGCAAATGGCAAATAATGTAATACGAGGGAGATGAGTTTGTGATGGGTACTTGGTATGTCTTGACTTGATCGAAGACCTCCCCGGCAACGGCGCCAGAAATCCTTCTTGCTACCTCTTGAGCACTGTGTTGGTTTTTCCTTGAAGAGGAAAGGGTGATGCAATAAAGTAGCGTAAGTATTTCCCTCAATTTTTGAGAACCAAGGTATCAATCTAGTAGGAGGCTCGTCAAAAGTCCCACGCACCTACACAAACAAGCAAGAACCTCGCAACCAACGCGATAAAGGGGTTGTCAATCCCTTCACGGTAACTTCCGAAAGTGAGATCTGATAGAGATAATAAGATAAGATAAATATTTTTGGTATTTTTATGATATGATTGGAAAGTAAAAGATGCAAATAAAAGTTGATGGAAAACTTATATGGTAAAAGATAGACCCGGGGGCCATAGGTTTCACTAGTGGATTCTCTCAAGATAGCATAAGTATTACGGTGGGTGAACAAATTATTGTCGAGCAATTGATAGAAAAGTGCATAGTTATGAGAATATCTAGGCATGATCATGTATATAGGCATCACGTCCGTGACAAGTAGATCAAAACGATTCTGCATCTACTGCTATTACTCCACACATCGACCGACTCCTGCCTGCATCTAGAGTATTAAGTTCATAAGGACAGAGTAACACATTAAGAAAGATGACATGATGTAGAGGGATAAACTCATGCAATATGATATAAACCCCATCTTTTTATCCTCGATGGCAACAATACAATACGTGCCTTGCTGCCCCTGCTGTCACCGGGAAAGGACACCGCAAGATTGAACCCAAAGCTAAGCACTTCTCCCACGGCAAGAAAGATTAATCTAGTAGGCCAAACCAAACTGATAATTCGAAGAGACTTGCAAAGATAACCAATCATACATAAAAGAATTTAGAGGAGATTCAAATACTTCTCATAGATAAACTTGATCATAAACCCACAATTCATCGGATCTCGACAAACACACCGCAAAAAGAGTTACATCGAATAAGATCGAGGAGAACTTTGTATTGAGATTCAAAGAGAGAGAAGAAGCCATCTAGCTAATAACTATGGACCCGAAGGTCTGTGGTAAACTACTCACAACTAATCGAAGAGGCCTTGGAGATGATGTAGAGACCCTCTATGGTCGATTCCCCCTGTGGCGGAGCGCCGGTGAAGGCTCCAAGATGGGATCTCATGGATACAAAAGGTTGCGGTGGTGGAATTAGGTTTTCATGGTGCTCTTCGATGTTTTCAGGGTACGGGAGTATATATAGGCGAAGAAAGTATGTCGGTGGAGCAACGAGGGGCCCACGAGGGTAGGAAGCGCGCCGGGCACCCTCATGACCGCCTCGTTTGCAGCTTGACGTCCACTCCAAGTCTCCTGGATTGTGTTTGTTCCAAAAAGATCGCTCCCGAAGGTTTCATTCTATTTGGACTTCGTTTGATATTCCTTTTCTCCGAAACACTGAAATAGGCAAAAAACAGCAATTCGGGCTGGGCCTCCGGTTAGTAGGTTAGTGCCAAAAATGATATAAAAGTGTAAAGTAAAGCCCATAAACATCCAAAGAGGGTAATATAATAGCATGGAACAATAAAAAATTATAGGTACGTTGGAGACGTATCACCTACTCCAACAACCGACCCCAACAACGCTGACGCTCCTCCATCGACTTTGTGATGAAATTCTTCTGGGGCATTAGTCCTTGTTTTTCGTCCCTTTTGGTCATCTGATGACAAAGGGGGAGAAATTTGAGTTAGTCTTCAAGTGGGTCTATCTATATGGGCGTTTTTTGAAGTTACAACTCTCGCTCTTCTGAAGTGTTTATTGATTGAGTTGTAAACTTAAGTCCGATGGTGACCTGATACTTTTGCCTTGTTTTCTGCATACTATTTCCTCATATATGCTATGCACGCGTGCTGAATTACATCAGTCACCATATTTCATCATGCATTTCAAATTCTTCATTCCATATGTTAAATACGTGTATGAATTACAAGATGTAGGGGGAGATCTCCATGATTCTACTCTTCAAATGTGCATTGCTTCAAAAGCAAAGTCCTCACTATGCACATCTTCAGGAGAAGTTCTACTATATCTTGCAATCAATTTCCTCAATATTGAGCACTTTAAATTCATATGTTTATCCCCATTGAAAACTTAACCTATATTGTCATCGATCACCAAAAAGGGGGAGATTGTAAGTGCATCTAGTGCCCCTTAGTGATTTTGGTGTATTGAAGACTTATAGGTTAGGAACTAATATATTTGTGAGTGTACACTTGTTCTATAAGTCGATGAGGAGTTTGATATTTACAGTGAAAGTCAACCCCTAAAAATGAATGTCTTCAGCTGAAGACTTTGGTTCTCCTGAAGACTTTGAAAGTGAAGAAATTGGTGTGACCATGAAGACTTGGATATTCATGCGAGGACTATGAAGCGTGAAGACTTTTGTTTTCATAGTTTCACTTTCTTCTTCTTGAGTCATAGGAAACATTGTACTGTTAAAGGGGGTCGATGTAATACTAAGGAAACTGATTTCCAAGTGATGCTCATCTCAAAATCCTACACCTACCCAATCCTTCGAGTGAAGCCATTGGAAATCTCATATTAGTTTAGTCAATTTCTTCAGTGACAGAGACGAAGATCTTCTGGTCTCTGAGGAATTTGTTCCGACTGAGGAGTTAGGAATTTGCTAGTGTGGATTGCCTACACAGTGAGGAACATGATAGCCCTGAGGAATTCGAACCTCAAAATATTCGACCGTTGCCGAGCCACGCGCCAGCTGTCCAAAATATCCTACCACCTAACGGTCATATCATAGAAGGGCATTTATGTCTTATCACGTCGGGCTGCTCCCTAGGCTATAAATAGCCCCCCCTACAACCACTAGCTAGTTGGCTGCTTCGAGAGAAACTGACACTTGTCATTTCAGAGCATCCCATCCTCCGACGACTTTGAGCGAAACTCATCGAGTGAGGAAAACCCCAATCCCAAACCCAAACCTACAAACCCAAAGTGATTGAGCATCACTGAAGAGATTGTTCCTGTGTGGAACCGATGCTTGTTACCTCTGAGGACTGTGTATCCTCCAGACGGTTAGGCGTCATGGTCTGAGCATCCAAGAGGAATTGTGGATTGCCGAGTGACTGAGTCTGTGAAGGTTTGGAAGTCACCTGTGAAGACTTACCACTACTGTCGGGCGAGGTCTGTGTGATCTTAGCTCAAGGAGAATACGGTGAGGACTATGTGCCTGGGACTGTGTGTCCTCGAGTTTAAATACTCAGCCACTCCAACCAGACGTACAACTATCACAACAGTTGGAACTGGTCTACCAAATCATTGTCTACACCAAGCCTACTGGTTCTATTTCCTCAACCCTTTCATTTCCTCAGTTATGTGTTGATGAACCTGATCATTACTGTTTGAAGACTTTCTCTAGTTCCTAAATTCTATTTCTTCAGTTAGTTTGTCTTCATCTTGCTTATCATGTGTTTACGCTTTCTGTACTCTGTGTTTGTCTTTCATTTCATCATGATGACTATGTTGTTGCTCTGTTATGCTTATACCCGAGTACTCATTTTGCTGCAAGTAGTTCTTTGCTTAGAAATTTCCTCGCTCTGAAATTCCTCAGTGAAGAATTCATAAAAATCGCCTATTCACCGCCCTCTAGTCGACGTAACGCACTTTCAATAACATATTTCTAGACCTGTCAGAAAAACAGCAAGAAAGAAGAACAAAAGATTTTTCCATGATACGGTGGTCAATATGTTCGGGGGGTATATAAAGATTTTTTATCTTGGGAAACATGCAAACGGGAGAAAAACGGGGTCCGGAAGGTTCCCGAGGTGGGCACAACCCACTTGGGCGCGCCAGGGTCTTGTGCCGTCCTTGGGTGCCTTCCTTGTTGTTTCTTATTTTCCTAAATTTTAGTATATTCCAAAAACTGAAAGAAAATATTTTTGCAGATTTTTTCGGACTCCGTTTACTTACCGTATCACATACCTCCTCTTTTTCGGTTATTCTGGAGTGTTTCGGAAGATTTCTTTTATGTGTTCCTCCGGTGTCATTGTTTGAATAATATTACTTTCAACGTTAATAGGCGTACCTGAGATATAATGTTTAATTCTTTGCCCATTGACCACCTTCGGGTTAGTACCTTTGGAGTCATTTATTTTAATGGCTCCAGAATGATAAACCTCCTTGATGATATATGGTCCTTCCCATTTAGAGAGGAGCTTTCCTGCAAAGAATCTAAAACAAGAGTTGTACAAAAGGACATATTCACCAACTTTAAATTCCCGCTTTTGGATTCTTTTGTCATGCCATGCATCTTTTAACTTTTTCTTTAAACAAATTGGCATTTTCATAAGCTTGGGTTCTCCATTCAGCTAGTGAGCTAATATCAAATAACCCTCTTTCACCGGCAAGTTTGAAATCATAGTTGAGTTCTTTAATCGCCCAATATGCTTTATGTTCTAACTCAAGAGGCATATGACAAGCTTTTCCATAAACCATTTTGTAGGGAGACATGTCAGATTTCAGGATCCGGCAACCCGTGAGAGGCTCAAACACTAGGGAGCGTGCAGAGATCTCAACCTGCCCAGCCTACCTACTCGCGACCCCCCCTAGCCTAGCGCGATGAGCTCACAGAGACACAAAGACACAGAGATTTATACTGGTTCGAGCCACCGTTGTGGTGTAACATCCTACTCTAGTGTGGTGTGGTGGATTTCCTCGAGGGGCTGTGGATGAACTAGTACAAAGGATGAACAAGCCTCTGGAGGTGAGGTGTTCTCGAGCTGGTGTGGTGCTCTACTTGCTCTGGTTTTGGTCCCTCTCTATGGTGGTGGCTAAGTCCTATATATAGTGCCTTGGTCCTCCTCCCAAATATGAGCGGGAAGGGATTCCACAATGGCGGGATTTGAAAGGGGACAAGTAGTACAGTCTATCCTGACAAAAGTAGTCTTTGCCTGCGAAAAGCCTCTGGCCGTGACGCTGTAGTGGGCTCGGATGACCTCCGTCTTGCCGTCCTGGCGGTCTTGGTCTCATTGCACCAGAATGGAAACCTTTGGCTGAGTCCTCGGGACTCCATGCCTGTGGCTTGCCTCCCTTGCACCAAAGAGGAAACCTGCGCTCTACACCCACCTGGCGCCCGCCTGGTCTTGGTCGTCATGGCTCACATCAGCTGAGCCTCATGAGGTAGCTGCATAGATCTCTCCACTCCTCAGGAGCCCTCTTGAGGAGGCAAACTCCTTCAGGGGTGTCGGTGTCAAAACCGGCGGATCTCGGGTAGGGGGTCCCGAACTGTGCGTCTAGGCGGATGGTAACAGGAGACAAGGGACACGATGTTTTTACCCAGGTTCGGGCCCTCTCGATGGAGGTAAAACCCTACTCCTGCTTGATTGATATTGATGATATGGGTAGTACAAGAGTGGATCTACCATGAGATCAAGGAGGCTAAACCCTAGAAGCTAGCCTATGGTATGATTGTTGTTCGTCCTATGGACTAAAACCCTCCGGTTTATATAGACACCGGAGAGGGCTAGGGTTACACAGAGTCAGTTACAATGGTAGGAGATCTACATATCCGTATTGCCAAGCTTGCCTTCCACGCCAAGGAAAGTCCCATCCGGACACGGGACGAAGTCTTCAATCTTGTATCTTCATAGTCTTGGAGTCCGGCCAATGATGATAGTTCGGCTATCCGGACACCCCCTAGTCCAGGACTCCCTCAGTAGCCCCCGAACCAGGCTTCAATGACGATGAGTCCGGCACATACATTGTCTTCGGCATTGCAAGGCGGGTTCTCCTCCAAATTCCATGTGCTTGCCGAATAGTGTCTGGCTTCCTTATAAATGTTGCGCTCCTTGGCTTCCACGTCCAATAATGGCTATCTTCCACGTGTCGTATGAATGCGAAAAGCCAGGGTATTTTTACGTTTTACCCCCTAGTTGCGTGAATAAGCTGCCTATAAGAGAGGCGAGGATTCAGATCCGAATCGCACCATCCCCGTTCCGCGAGTACTCATCGAAGCGCCTCTGACAAAAATCCACTCCATCATGGACAGTCGACGCGGCTCCTCCTCTCGCGCTCCTAGCCCTCAGCAAAGAGAATGGAGGAGATGTTCAGTCCCGCATAGCAAGCTAGTGATGCTCCAAGCAGAGGGATACCTCCCCCCAGCCTTCATGGTTCCGGTTCGAGCCGGACTGGCCACCTACAAGGGTGGAAAGCAGGCGGAGAGCGTCCCCAATCCCTCCAAAGGAGAGCGGGTATGCTTCGTCCCTTATCTGATAAGGGGACTCAGATTTCCCATACATCCGTTTCTCCGGGGGCTCCTAGAGTTCTATGGACTCCAGCTTCACCACCTTACACCTGCCTCCATCTTGCACATCGCGGGCTTTGTAGCCCTTTGCGAGCTGTTCTTGGGCATTGAGGCCCATTTCGCGTTGTGGAAGAGATTGTTTTGCCTCGTACCCCGTTCTCACGAGGGGTCGATATATTAAGTGGGCGGAGCCGAAATATGGCGCATCGCCGGGACCGGATATCTATCCGGAACCCCGAAGAAGGCGTCCGAAGACTGGCCTTCGGAATGGTTTTATATGGAAGACGCCCCACTGCCGGACCCAGTTCGGATCGGCCTCCCGGAGTTCAGCAACGCTCCTCTGAAGAAACGCCTGAGCTGGCGCCCGCGGAGCCCTCAACGGGAGAATGATAGGGGCATCCAATATCTGATGGGCCGGATATGGTTACTGGCTCATTCCGGATTGACCATGATTGGAGTCATGGCCACGTGCATCATGCGAGGGGTGTAGCTGCTCCAATATAGGGGCCACCCCATGTAGGATTTCAACAGGGAGGATGACGCCACCCGTCATGGCCGCAAGGGGCCGGGATCGGTTGACGATCTGGTGAAGATCCTGTCTAGCTTATACAAGGGGGAGAAAGAGGACTTCCTCGGCGCGAGTCCATTGAATGGATTCTCCATGAATAACCCTCGGAGCTGGGTAAGTGGACGTTTATCTATCCGATCATATTCCCAAAGTTAGTGTCTCACTTCGTGATTTTGACGCAGGAGCTGCGCCAGGACGTAGAGGGCATACACAGCCTGACTCCACAACCGGAGGATCCGGGACGATCCCTTGATCCGGCCTCCGAAGAGGATCCGGACATAAAGGTGGAGCTGATCGATGGGGTGTTCCACCAACTTAGTATGGACAATGCTTTGGTCGCCATTACGGCCGACTACCCCGGTTTATCTCCGGCTTCCCAGGTAACTGTGACCGGAGTCCTGACATCATTACTCATCCATGCTTATCTCTGACCACCGTATACCAACGGTGCCCCACAGGAGGTGCCTTTAAGGCGGGAAGCCGAGCCCGCGGTGGCTGACCAACAAGGGTCGGTTCGGCCCAGTAGGCGGAAGAGGAGTGCGGCGCGAATCGAAACATCGCCGGAACAGTATGGCGCACCACCATTTTTAAGGGAAAGATTCCTGGGAGGTATATTAACGCTCATGATTTTTCCAGGAGAAAGAGCGCTCACCGAACTGTGTCCGGAGAGGTTGCCAATCAAGCCTCCGCCAGCCAGGCTCCAACGCCTGGCCCGGAGGGGGAGGCGAACACAAGGCGTGAGCCGGATGCTCCTCCAACGGAGGATGCCGACAGGCTGTCCGCCACCAGGTATGAGGTGGAGAGCACCATGAATCACAGGCGCCGCCAGATAGTTCTTCGTGACGCGTGTTTTTCCCCGGAGGCGCTGAATGCCTTTAATGCGGGAGATGCGCACCTCCGTGCCGCTCGAGATGGTCTAACCAGAGCCACGGAGCAGTATGTGAAAGACATACGGGTGAGGAATTTTAATAGTTATATATCCCAGTAGCCCCCGAGACTTAAAATAGTTAGAATAACTGATTTAAGGATCATTTGTTATGCAGGATCTTACGAAGAAGAATACCCACCTGTCCCAGGAGCTTCAGGAGTGCAAGGCCCAACTTGAGACTGCACTAGCCGCCGTGGGGGGAGCCGCAGAGACCCCCTCTGGTAATGCATACTTCGAAAAGATAAGCATTTTAGGAAGTGCGATGTGTGTATAAGTCTGACAATAATATTGCAGATGGTGCCGGACTAGATCCGGACAAGCAACATCTACTACGCCAGCTGAAGGCCGGCGAGAAGGTGCTTATGAGGGTGCAGCAGGAGAGGAACAAACTCCAAGATGCCAACACCCAGCTGGGCAAAGAAGTAAAAGATGTTCGGGTCCAGCTGTCTGACTCCGTGAAGGAGAATCGGCGGCTTCGTCGCGGCATTTATAGTAAGTGCTTGGGCAAACTCTTTTGAAAAGAAGAGTTCGGCGAGGAAGTCAATTGATAGAAATGTGTCTGTAGGTTTGCTCACAGGTCGTCCTGTGGAGGAAATGCCCGGTTCAACGGGTGACCTACTTCCCGAGCTGCTGCAACTGCACGAACGTGTTCGGCAGGCGATGAACGGCGTCGCCCAGGCCTTATGGCCGTCCGTCTCCCTACCCGAGGGTCTTGGAGGGCTTGCGGAGAAGCTTCAGGGAGCACGGCAGCGCTTCCGTCTGTGGAAGATATCGGCCTGCCGTCAAGGCGCCGGGGAGGCCTGGGCCATGGTGAAGACGCGGTACACGAAGGCTGATCCGAACCACATGGCCGAGGTCGGACCTATGGGGCCTGATGGGAAGGAGATCCCTGTGAGCTTAATGTATGGCCAAGTAGAGTTGGCCACGAAGTATTCCCAACGGGACTGTAAACTAGACAGCCTGTTAGATGGGATTGAAGAGGAGTATGATCAGTCAATTTGACGATGTATTTTAAAATGACATGTATAATGCCTTCTAGCCAGATTGTAGATCGTTTGTCTTTGCGGACCTTTTCGCTTCAACCTCGGGACCCAACAGTCCGGAGTGTGTCCGAATACCCTCACGGTTATGTAAAAACCGGGGCATGCATGGAGACCAGATGTAGGGGTCATTAGTGCTTTATCAGACAAGTTCCCAACTAGTTATGTTATATTACATGGTTAGTAAGAAACATCTTCCAGGGAGAATAGTTCCGTTAAGGGTTCCTTTCCCTGGGAGGCATGCCCTAAAGTGCATGTCCGGACTGTGAAAAGAGCAGGAAAGCGTCTGGGGGCAGATAAATAAATAAGTAAGAAATCATCTTTCAAGTCATCGACCGAATATTCCCTTAAGAACGCTAGCTTTCGGCTTCACCCAGTCTGAGGTACACATCCGGCTGACCCGGCAGTAACAATCGCGGAGGTGCTCCCTTTACCTCCTAGCCGAACAATTGGGAATGTAGGGGTAAGCACAGGAGCCAGGCAACCCAGCTTGGCCAAAACTTAAGTCATATCGATGCATATAATGGTGAATAAAAGGCACATGCGGAAGTGTGACACATGTGTTGGGCATGAAGCCCTTATAAATAAGCTTCTGTTAAGGAAGCCCCCAGGTATAATGAGTGCGAGCCGCACGTCAAGTGTGTGCGAACAAAGCGCAGATCAGCCCTCAAAGGCTTTACGAAAAAGGGAGGAAGAAAGAGAGAAACAAAACACAGCTAAAGTATAAAATGTGGGCGGAGGAAGGAGACGAACTCTGAGTCCGGCGCTAGGCGTAGAATCTTCAGAGACGGGCTGCGTTCCATGGGTTCGGCTCGAGTCGGTTGTCCGATGCGTTTCACAGACGGTATGCTCCGCCGGTCAGGACTTGGTCAATGATGAAGGGACCTTCCCATTTGGGCTTGAGTTTGTCCTTTTTCTTGTCCGGCAGGCGTAGAACTAATTCGCCAACGTTGTAAGTTTTGGCCCGTACTTCTCTGCTTTGATATCTTCGAGTCTGCTGTTGATAGAATGCGGAACGAGCTTTTGCCACGTCGCGCTCCTCTTCTAAGGCGTCCAAACTGTCCTGCCAATCCAACTCGGCTTCTCTTTCTTCGTACATGCGCACTCGAGGTGAGTCATGAATTATATCGTAGGGCAAAACTACCTCTGCGCCATACACCATAAAAATGGTGTGAATCCGGTAGTGCGGTTTGGCGTGGTCCGCAGCCCCTAGAGTATGGAGTCGAGCTCCTCCACCCAGTGCGTGTTAGATTCCGTGAGGGATCGCACTAACCTGGGTTTGATGCCGCTCATGATTAGACCATTTGCTCGTTCGACTTGACCGTTAGTTTGAGGGTGATAGACTGAAGCATAGTCGAGCTTGATGCCCATATTTTTGCACCAAAGTTTAACCTCGTCGGCCATGAAGTTCGTGCCATTATCAGTGATGATGCTATGGGGGACGCCATAACGGTGTACTACCCCAGATATGAAGTCTATCACAGGTCCGGATTCGGACGTTTTAACTGGCTTGGTCTCTATCCATTTGGTGAATTTGTCCACCATGACCAATAGGTATTTTTGCTTGTGGGTTCCCCCTTTAAGGGGTCCAACCATGTCAAGCCCCCAGACCGCGAACGGCCAGGTGATGGGTATAGTTTTGAGGGCGGTGGGTGGCATGTGGCTTTAATTAGCAAAGAGCTGGCAACCGACGCATCGTTGGACTAAGTCCTGAGCATCTGCCCGGGCCGTCGGCCAATAAAATCCTGTACGGAAGGCCTTGCCTACAAGGGCCCGGGCTGCGGCGTGGTGCCCGCCGAGTCTGGCGTGAATTTCAGCCAAAAGATTTCGCCCTTCCTCTTCGGAGATGCACCTTTGAAGGACTCCTGTTGTGCTTTTCTTATAAAGCTCTCCCTCATGGACCTTGTAGGCTTTAGATCGCCATACTATGCAGCGGGCCTCGTTTTGGTCTTCGGGGAGTTCCTGCCTAATTAGGTAGGCTAGGAATGGTTCCGTCCACGGGGCAATGACTACCATTATTTCGTGGGCTGAAGGTGTTATTTCATTGGCTGAGCCACCGATTGTGTCAGAATGTTCGTTGTTGGGCGGTGCGGTTGGTTCTGGGTTGTTATTTCTGGACTCCTCTTCCCATAATACGAATGGCTTAAAAAGCCGCTCCAGGAAGATGTTTGGAGGGACGGCATCGCGCTTTGCGCCGATGCGTGCCAACACGTCGGCCGCCTGGTTATTATCCCGGGCTACATGGTGGAATTCGAGTCCTTCGAACCGAGCTGACATTTTTAAGACGGCGTTACGGTAGGCTGCCATTTTCGGATCCTTGGCGTCAAAGTCTCCATTTACTTGGGATATTGCGAGGTTTGAATCCCCGCGGACCTCTAGGCGTTGAATGCCCATGGAGATTGCCATCCGGAGACCGTGTAGAAGGGCCTTGTATTCGGCTGCATTGTTGGAGTCCGTGTACTTTATCTGAAGTACGTATTGGACTATGTCTCCGGTTGGGGACGTCAAGACGATGCCAGCCCCCAAGCCGGCCAACATTTTTGAGCCGTCGAAGTGCATGATCCAATTGGAGTATGCGCCATACTCTTTAGGGAGTTCGGCTTCGGTCCATTCAGCAATGAAGTCGGCCAAAACTTGTGACTTTATAGCTCGCCGTGGTTTGTAGGTTATGTCGAATGGTAGGAGCTCAATGGCCCATTTTACAATCCTGCCCGTCGCATCGCGGTTGTTTATAATGTCGTTGAGAGGTACTTCGGAGGCTACTGTTATCGAACACTCTTGAAAGTAGTGTCGCAGCTTACGAGATGCCATGAACACCGCGTACGCTATCTTTTGATAATGTGGATACCAGGACTTGCATGGAGTTAAGATAGTGGATACGTAGTACACTGGTTTTTGAAGAGGGAATTTGTGTCCTTCTGTTTCTCGTTCGACGACAAGCACCGCGCTTACAAACTGATGTGTTGCCGCGATTTATAATAACATTGGTTCACCCAAGTTGGGCGCGGCCAGGACCGGATTTGTTGCCAATATAGCCTTTATTTCTTCAAGTCTGGCCATGACAGCATCCGTCCATTCAAAGTGTTCGGTGCGCCGGAGGAGGCGATAAAGGGGCAATGCCTTTTCTCCCAAGCGGGGGATGAAGCGGCTTAGAGCCGCCACACATCTAGTCAGTTTTTGTATTTGTTTGAGGTCTTTTGGGATATCCAACTGTGACAGAGCTCGGATCTTGGCTGGGTTTGCTTCAATTCCTCTACCGGATACAATGAAGCCCAAGAGCTTTCCGGCTGGTACGCCGAAAATGCATTTTTCCGGATTGAGCTTAATGTCATATGCTCGGAGGTTATCGAATGTGATCCTCAAATCGTCTACTAGAGTTTCGACGTGTTTGGTCTTGACGACCACATCGTCTATGTATGCCTCCACTGTTTTGCCAATCTGGGTTGCCAGACATGTCTGAATCATGCGCTGATATGTTGCACCGGCGTTTTTGAGCCCGAAGGGCATTGTGTTGAAGCAGAATGGTTCGTATGGAGTAATGAATGCAGTTGTGGCTTGGTCTATCTCCGCCATCTTGATTTGATGGTAGCCGGAGTATGCGTCGAGGAAGCACAATGAATCGTGCCCTGCGGTAGCATCGATGATTTGATCGATGCGGGGAAGGGGGAAAGGATCCTTTGGACAAGCCTTGTTAAGGTCTTTAAAATCGACACACAGGCGCCAGGATTTGTCCTTTTTTGGTACCATTACCAGGTTTGCTAGCCAGTCCGGATGTTTTATGTCTCTAATGAATCCGGCTTCTAATAGTTTGGCTAGCTCCTCTCCCATTGCCTGTCTTTTGGGTTTGGAAAATCGCCGAAGAGCCTGTTTGACTGGCTTGAATCCTTTTAGGATGTTTAGGCTGTGTTCTGCCAACCTGCGTGGGATTCCTAGCATATCTGAAGGGTGCCAGGCAAAGATGTCCCAATTTTCCCGAAGGAATTCTCGTAGTGCGGCGTCTACATCAGGGTTTAATTGTGCCCCAATGGAGGCCGTCTTTGTGGGGTCCATTGGATGGACTTGGAATTTGACTATTTCGTCTGCTGGCTTAAAAGAGGTGGACTTGGATCTCTTATCGAGTATCACATCGTCCCTGTTCACCATGGAGCACATCGTAGTGAGTTCCTCTGCTGCTAAGGCTTCGGATAGTGCCTCTAGGGCTAGTGTGGCTGTCTTATTCTTGGCGCGGAGTGCTATGTCTGGATCACTGGCAAGAGTGATGATTCCATTGGGCCCGGGCATTTTAAGCTTCATGTACCCGTAATGGGGTATAGCTTGAAAAATTGTGAATGCCTCTTGCCCTAATAAAGCGTGATATCCGCTGCTGAACGGGGCCACTTGGAACGTGACCTCCTTGGACCTGTAATTGTCCGGCGAGCCAAACACCACATCCAGTGTAATTTTTCCTGTGCAGCGTGCTTCCCGACTAGGGATTATTCCTCTAAAGGTTGTGCTGCTTCGCTCAATGCGGCTCCAGTCTATTTCCATTTTTCGAAGGGTTTCTTCATAGATGAGGTTTAATCCGCTGCCGCCATCCATGAGTACCTTAGTAAGGCGAAAGCCGTCCACTATTGGACTGAGGACCAATGCGGCTGGTGCTCGGGCTGTTCGGAATTTAGGTTCGTCGCTGGCGTTGAAGGTGATAGCCGTGTCGCTCCATGGATTTATTGTTGCTACTTGGTAGACTTCGGCGAGGCTGCGGAGTGTTCGTTTCCGCATATTATTTGATGCAAAAGTCTCGAAGACTGTTAATACCGTACTGGTACTGTTGGGGTGGTTCTCTGGGGCTAGAAGCTCTTCGCCACTTTTGGCCACCTGCCGTAGTATCCAACATGCTCGAAGGCTATGTGTTGGAGTGGAGCCCTCTGTACTATGGATTTTACAGGGTCTGCTGAGCCATCCCTCCAGTACGGTTCCGTGCCCTTTAGGGGGGTTTTTGCTTTTTGGTTTTTGTCCCAGGTGCTTAAGCATGATGCACCCTTTTATTTTGGACTAGGGTTGTGTTCGGAGCCGGATGGTCCCAAAACTTGGTTTCAGTTTACCAGGCACTCTCCATCGCACAGTACTTTCGTACTATGGACGCCAGGTCGGCGAAGCGTGTAATTTCACGACGACTTATGGCGTTCATGATTCCCTTGTCCGTGCAATTGTTGCAGAAAATTGAGATTGTGCTTTCCTCACAGTAGTCCTTTATCCTGTCCATAACCAGGAGGAATCTGGACCAGTAATGATGTACTGTTTCATCGGGATCTTGCTGTATTTGAGATAGATCACTTGTGTTTGGGTGGGCGGGTGGAATTAAATTCGGAACCCCGCCCAATCTGAGGCTCAAGGGCCGAAAAGTTTCCGGATTTGGAAGCTTGGATTGCTGGATGTTGTCCAAAAAATCTGGTCCGCTGCCTGACTTTAGGTTCAGTACTTGACTGACGTCCGTCCCTCCGCGGGAATCCGGCAAGGAGGGATCAGGAATCCAGACATAACTGGTCTTTAATATAGAAGAAGAGTTACCGCGCTGTTCCTCTACCACGGCAACGTGGTGGGTAGCCTGGGGAGAGTTGATCTCTCTCAGATCGATTTTAAGCCCAATCTGATCGTAGTCTGTAGCGACTCCCAGGGCGGCGATGCAATCCAAGAGCTCGTTTACGGAGGAGAGCTCCATCGGATCTAGCTGCTCAGAGAGTTCCGAGTTGACGTGAAGATCACTTTTGATGACCCGAGAGGTCATTGTCAGAGCAGCGGCCGAATAGGCGGTCATAAGAAAACCACCTAGCCGGATAGTTTGGACGGTGGCCAAAGCTCCTTTGGCAACAGTACCGTCTTTAAAGACGGGAAGAGGCATCCTTCCTGATTGCGACGGCACAGAGGAACTCTCAATGAAAGCACCAATGTCGGTGTCAAAACCGGCAGATCTCGGGTAGGGGGTCTCGAACTGTGCGTCTAGGCGGATGGTAACAGGAGACAAGGGACACGATGTTTTTACCCAGGTTCGGGCCCTCTCGATGGAGGTAAAACCCTACTCCTGCTTGATTGATATTGATGATATGGGTAGTACAAGAGTGGATCTACCACGAGATCAAGGAGGCTAAACCCTAGAAGCTAGCCTATGATATGATTGTTGTTTGTCCTATGGACTAAAACCCTCCGGTTTATATAGACATTGGAGAGGGCTAGGGTTACACAGAGTCGGTTACAATGGTAGGAGATCTACATATCCGTATTGCCAAGCTTGCCTTCCACGCCAAGGAAAGTCCCATCCGGACACGGGACGAAGTCTTCAATCTTGTATCTTCATAGTCTTGGAGTCCGACCAATGATGATAGTTCAGCTATCCGGACACCCCCTAGTCCAGGACTCCCTCAAGGGGTCTTGGAGTTGTCCTCCTAGCGAGGCTTGGCCCCTCGCGAGGGTCTTGTGGTGTTGGTGTTGAAACTGGGTCGTACCAGGCCGTCGATGGAGCCACAGGGTGGGCCACAGGCAGGCAGGACTGGATACCCCCAAGTCCAAGACGCCGACAATAGCCCTCGGGCCCAAGGCGCGCTTGGACTTGGCTTCCAGGCGAAGCCAAAGGGCAAGTGCGGAGCGCTGCAGGCCCTAACCGCGTGCGGCCTTGATGATGCATGGCAATTGATTGGGCGTGGGCGACTTCGTTTCCCCACGCTGCCTCCGCAACTGCCCCAGTCTGACAAAAAGGGGTGCCGCCTGCCGCCAGGCTTTCATTGCTCCTTCTTCATCTTGATCCAAATCCCCCTCTCCCCGTAGCGGAAGAGCTCTCCAGATGTGCCGATTCTCCACCAATCTTCTGCCTGATGGCTGCCGAAAAGGCCACGGCCTCCTCCTCAGCTGCGGGCGCCGCCTGGTACGAGCCAGGGCTGATGGCGCCCTGCATGACCAGAGAGAAGCTCCAGACAATATTCCTCCTAAGGGTGAGCGATGAAAATCAGTGGGGGAAGACCGCACTCCAGGTTGCCACCGCTGTCCCGGAGCCCGCGGGCAGCAACTTCTTCCCCTTATTCATGCACAACATCTACTCCAGGCTGGTACCTCTGTTCTCCCCTTTCTTCTTTGCCATCCTTCACCATTATGGTCTCCAAGCACTCCACATCCATGCCAACTCCATCCTCCTTCTGTCCCTCTTCGCCTTATATTGTGAGGCGTTCATGGGGATGATGCCCTCCGTTGCCCTGTTCCACCATTTCTTTTATCTTTGCAAGACCGACTACAATCCGGTCGGGTGCATCGGTTTCGTCACGGCGCAGGGTGGGAACGCAATCTCCCGCGCCGGGAAGAAGGTGGACGATGCCGTGAAGAGGTGGGTGTTGATGGATGCCAAGAGCTCCCAGAGCTCGCTGGAGCTGCCGACTGCCTTCCCTGTCTCCGACAAGTGGTGGAAATCTGAGAAGATCACCGACCCTGCCTTGACGCCGTTTGTGAGGACGATGGACAAGGAGCTAAAGGACGTGAAGCTGACGGGGGCCATGCTCATCAGGGAGTTCCTGAAGCAGCACGTTGCGCCACTCCAATACCGCCCCATCCCTTGTGGAAGCTTGGTGGTGATGACGACAAGATCCGCCTGCGCCGAGATCCCCTTCCCAAGGAAGAGCTGAACAAGGTACTGACCTACCTGATAGGAAGGGACCCGAGCGACCCTCCGGAGGGCTGGCTCCCGCTGTATGACCGTAACGACACCGAGGAGGTCGTCGCGGCCATGCCTGTCTTCAACGAGCTCGGGTTTGTGCGGCTGTGGTCTTCCTTGCCGCCTACCACCTTGGTGCTCCTCTCCTCCGACGGCCAATCCTCCGAGGCCACCAAGGATGATGTCATGGACGAATCCTCTGCCTCAGAGCAAAGGGAGCTCCCGTGCGACCTTCCAAACGACGATGATGATGGCGAGCCCCCGGCGGTGGAGGTGCCGCGCCCTTCAGGGGTCACCACGAGGTTTGTAGTGGCCTCCTTGAAGAAGCACCAGCGAGCAGTTGTGAAGAAGAGCAGGTCCGCAGTGATTTCTCCAGGCAGCAGCCCACCTTCACCGACACCGTCCCAGGTGGCGCCAACCGCAAGCTCTCCTGCTCCCAAGGGCTCGACACCAGCCGCTCCGCCTCAGCGCCCGCTGTTGAGCATGAAGAGGCACTATGCCTTTGTTGACCAGTAAGTTTCTTCCTTATCCTTGCTTGTTAGTTCTTGAAGTGGTGCTGAGCGCATTCTCCTGTCGTTAGGCAGCAGCCGTTGAAGAAGCAGAAGGAGGGTACGGAGATTGCCGCGGCCGCAGGCGACGGAGCGGCCTCCGCGGCCCTAGTGAAGAAGAGTGCGCTGCCTCCACCACCCCAGAGGTAACACCATCTCCGGAGGACTTGAATGCCCGTCCTTAGGAGGCGCCGGTGCCCTCGGCAGGCCTGACCCCTCCAGCACCCAGCCTTGTCGCGGCTGCTGGGGGCAATCGCCCTCCGGAGCTCCCGGTCCTTCATGAGGCTGAGGTTTCTTCCGCCTTGGCGCCGAGGGCGTCTCCTCCCTTGCCCAGTGCGTGGCTGAGCCATGGTGCTTCTGCTCCCTTCGGGACCCTGGAAGAGGCAAGGGCGGCGCTGGACCTCCTCCAGGGTGAGCTTCAAGGCCTGGATTGTCGTTCGGCACGAGGACGCCTGGGGTTGATCTCTGGTTGGCTCAGGGCTGATGCATCTATTCACGCGGCCTAGGACTTTGCGGAGGAAGCCCAGAAGGCACTTGGGGTGGCCGCCACGGCGTGCAACTTGGCGCGGAAGGAGGACACGGAAGTTGAGAACCGGTGGCGTGCGACAGAGGCTAATCTGAAGACTCTCCAGGACCAGCAGGTGATAGGTCCATTTTGCATCATGCTTTTATATCAATATTTATTGCATTATGGGCTGTTATTTCACGTTATGTCACAATACTTATGGCTATTCTCTCTTATTTTACAAGGTATACATGAAGAGGGAGAATGCCGGCAGCTGGAATTCTGGGCTGGAAAAGGAGCAAATATTGGAGACCTATTCTGCGCAACTCCAAAAGTCCTGAAACTCCATGGAATATCTTAAAATAAATAAAGAAAAATCATTGCCAAAGATGAAGGCCAGGGGGCCCACACCCTGCTCACGAGGGTGGGGGGCGCGCCCCCCCTGGGGCACGCCCCCTACCTCGTGGGCCCCCTGGTGGCTCTCTGATGCCCATATTCTCCTATATGAAGTCTTTCGATGAGAAAAAAACCAGAGGCAACCTTTCGGGACGAGACTCCGCCGCCACGAGGCGGAACCTTGGCGGAACCAATCTAGGGCTCCGGTAGAGCTGTTCTGCCGGGGACACTTCCCTCCGGGAGGGGGAAATCATCACCATCATCATCACCAATGCTCCTCTCATCGGGAGAGGGCAATCTCCATCAACATCTTCACCAGCACCATCTCATCTCCAAACCCTAGTTCATCTCTTGTATCCAATTCTTGTTTCCAAGTCCGGATTGGTGCTAGTAGCTTGCTAGTAGTGTTGATTACTCCTTGTAGTTGATGCTAGTTGGTTTATTTGGTGGAAGATCATATGTTCAGATCCTTTATGCATATTATTACCCCTCTGATTATGAACATGAATATGCTTTGTGAGTAGTTACGTATGTTCCTGAGGACAAGGGAGAAGTCTTGCTATTAGTAGTCATGTGAATTTGGTATTCGTTTGATATTTTGATAAGATGTATGTTGTCTAGCCTCTAGTGGTGTTATGTGAACGTCGACTACATAACACCTCACCATTATTTGGGCCTAAAGGAAGGCATTGGGAAGTAATAAGTAGATGATGGGTTGCTAGAGTGACAAAAGCTTAAACCCTAGTTTATGTGTTGCTTCGTAAGGGGCTGATTTTGATCCATATGTTTCATGCTATGGTTAGGTTTACCTTAATACTTTTGTTGTAGTTGCGGATGCTTGCAATAAAGGTTAATCATAAGTGGGATGCTTGTTCAAGTAAGAACAGCACCCAAGCACCGGTCACCCACATATCAAATTATCAAAGTACCGAACGCGAACCATATGAGCGTGATGAAAACTAGCTTGACGATATTCCTATGTGTCCTCGGGAGCGCTTTTCCTATTATAAGAGTTTGTCCAGGCTTGTCCTTTGCTACAAAAAGGATTGGGCCACCTTGCTGCACTTTATTTACTTTTGTTACTTGTTGCTCGTTACAATTTATCTTATCACAAAACTATCTGTTACCACTTATTTCAGTACTTGCAGAGAATACCTTGCTAAAAACCGCTTATCATTTCCTTCTGCTCCTCGTTGGGTTCGACACTCTTACTTATCGAAAGGACTACGATAGATCCCCTATACTTGTGGGTCATCAAGACTCTTTTCTGGCGCCGTTGCCGGGGAGTGTAGTGCCTTTGGTAGGTGGAATTTGGTAAGGAAAAATTTATATAGTGTGCTGAAATTTTCTGTCACTTGTTACTATGGAAAGTAATTCTCTGAGGGGCTTGTTCGGGATATCTTCACCCCGTCCAGTAGAGCAAAGAGTTGCTCCTCAACCTACTGAACCTATTGAAAATGAAACTCCTTTTGAAATTCCTTCGGGTATGATGGAAAAACTGCTAGCTGACACTTTTACAGGAGATGGAACAAAGCATCCTGATGAACATCTACTCTATGTGGATGAAGTTTGTGGACTATTTAAGCTTGCAGGTATACCCGATGATGTTGTTAAGAAGAAGGCCTTCCCTTTATCTTTGAAGGGAGACACATTGACATGGTACATGCTATGTGATGATACGAGATCATGGAACTATAAAAGATTGAAATTGGAATTTCATCAAAAGTATTACCCTATGCATCTTGTTCATCGTGATCGCAATTATATATATAATTTTTGGCCTCGCGAAGGAGAAAGCATCGCTCAAGCTTGGGGGAGGCTTAAATCAATGTTATATTCATGCCCCAATCATGAGCTTCCAAGAGAAATAATTATTCAAAGTTTTTATGCTCGACTTTCTGATAATAATCGCACCATGCTTGATACTTCTTGCGGTGGCTCTTTTATGATGAAGACTATTGAATTTAAATGGAATTTATTGGATAGAATTAAATGCAACTCTAAAGATTGGGACCTCGACGAAGGTAAGGAGTCAGGTATGACACCTAAGTTTGGTTGTGTTAAATCTTTTATGGATACCGATATTTTCCGTAAGTTTAGCACTAAATATGGACTTGACTCTGAGATAGTAGCTTCTTTCTGTGAATCTTTTGCTACCTATGTTGATCTCCCCAAGTAGAAGTGGTTTAAATATCATCCTCCCATAGAAGTAAAAGTAGCTGCACCTATTAAAGTTGAAGAAAAGACTATCACTTATAATGATCCTATTGTTCCCACTTCTTATGTTGAGAAACCACCTTTCACTGTTAGAATAAAGGATCATGCTAAAGCTTCAACTGTGGTTCATAAGAGCAATATTAGAACTTATACACCTCCTGAGAAAGTCAAAGTAGAACCTAATATTGCTATTGTTAAAGATCTCTTGTCTGATAATATTGATGGGCATGTTATTCAATTCTGTGGTGAAACTGCTAGAATTGCTAAACCTTGTGCTAGAGATAAACATAGACCTGTGGTAGGTGTGCCTGTTATTTCTATTAAAATAGGAGATCATTGTTATCATGGCTTATGTGATATGGGTGCTAGTGCTAGTGTAATACCCATTGACTTATACAAAGAAATTATGCATGATATTGCACCTACTGAGTTAGAAGATATTGATGTTACAATTAAACTTGCCAATAGAGATACTATATCTGCAATGGGAATTGTTAGAGATGTTGAAGTCTTGTGTGGAAAAACCAAATATCCCGCTGATTTTCTTGTTCTTGGTTCTCCACATGATAGCTTTTGTCCCATTATATTTGGTAGACCCTTCTTGAATACTGTTAATGCTAAGATAGACTGCGAAAAGAATGTTGTTACTATTGGCTTGGATGATATGGTTCATGAGTTTAATTTCTCTAAATTTAGTAAACAACATCGTGAGGAAGAATTGCCTAGTAAGGATGAAATTATTGGTCTTGCTTCTATTGCCGTGCCTCCTAGTGATCATTTAGAACACTATTTGCTAGACCATGAAAATGATATGTTCATGAATGAAAGAAGGGAAATAGATGAAGTATTCTTTAAACAGGAACCTATTCTGCAACACAATTTGCCTGTTGAAATCCTAGGGGATCCTCCTCCACCCAAGGGTGATCCCGTGTTTGAGCTTAAACCGTTGCCTGATACTCTTAAATATGCTTATCTTGATGAAAAGAAAATATATCCTGTCATTATTAGTGCTAACCTTTCAGAGCATGAAGAAGAAAGATTATTGAAAACTCTGAAGAAGCACCGTGCCGCTATTGGATATACTCTTGATGATCTTAAGGGTATTAGTCCCATTCTATGTCGACATAAAATAAATTTGGAAGCGGATGCCAAACCAGTTCGTGATCCTCAACGGCGTTTGAATCCTAAAATGAAAGAAGTGGTAAGAAAAGAAATACTCAAGCTTCTGGAGGCAGGTATAATTTATCCCGTTGCTGATAGTCAGTGGGTAAGTCCTGTCCATTGTGTCCCTAAGAAGGGAGGTATTACTGTTGTCCCTAATGATAAAGATGAATTGATTCCGCAAAGAATTATCACAGGTTATAGGATGGTAATTGATTTCCGCAAATTAAATAAGGCTACTAAGAAAGATCATTACCCCTTACCTTTTATTGATCAAATGCTAGAAAGATTATGGAAACATACACATTATTGCTTTCTAGATGGTTATTCTGGTTTCTCTCAAATACCTGTGTCGGCTAGAGATCAATCAAGGACCACTTTTACATGCCCTTTTGGTACTTTTGCTTATAGACGTATGCCTTTCGGTTTATGTAATGCACCTGCTAACTTTCAAAGATGCATGATGGCTATATTCTCTGATTCTTGTGAACAAATTTGTGAGGTTTTCATGGACGATTTTTCCGTCTATGGTTCCTCTTTTGAGGATTGCTTGAGCAATCTTGATCGAGTTTTGCAGAGATGTGAAGAAACTAATCTTGTCTTGAATTGGGAAAAGTGCCACTTTATGGTTAATGAAGGTATTGTCTTGGGGCACAAAGTTTCTGAAAGAGGTATTGAAGTTGATAAAGCCAAGGTTGATGCTATTGAAAAGATGCCATGTCCCAAGGACATCAAAGGTATAAGAAGTTTCCTTGGTCACGCTGGATTTTATAGGAGGTTCATTAAGGCCTTCTCAAAAATTTCTCGGCCTCTGACTAATTTACTACAAAAAGATGTACCATTTGTCTTTGATGATGATTGTGTAGAAGCATTTGAAATACTTAAGAAAGCATTAGTCTCTGCACCTGTTGTTCAGCCACCTGATTGGAATTTACCCTTTGAAATTATGTGTGATGCTAGTGATTATGCTGTAGGTGCTGTTCTAGGGCAAAGAGTTGATAAGAAATTAAGTGTTATCCATTATGCTAGTAAGACTCTAGACAATGCTCAAAGAAACTATGCTACCACCGAAAAGGAACTTTTAGCGGTTGTATTTGCTTGTGATAAATTCAGACCCTATATTGTTGATTCTAAAGTAACTATTCACACTGATCATGATGCTATTAAATATCTTATGGAAAAAGAAAGATGCAAAACCTAGACTTATTAGATGGATTCTCTTGCTGCAAGAATTTGATTTGCATATTGTTGATAGAAAAGGAGCTAAGAACCCCGTTGCAGACAACTTATCTAGGTTAGAGAATGTTCTTGATGACCCACTACCTATTGATGATAGCTTTCCCGATGAACAATTAAATGTCATAAGCACTTCTTGTAGCACTCCATGGTATGCTGATTATGCTAATTATATTGTTGCTAAATTTATACCACCTAGCTTCACAAACCAACAAAAGAAAAAGTTTTTCTATGATTTGTGACATTACTTTTGGGATGACCCACATCTTTATAAAGAAGGAGTAGATGTGTTATTAGACGTTGTGTACCCGAGCATGAATAGGGACAGATCCTACGCAAGTGTCACTCCGAAGCTTATGGAGGACACCACGCTGGAGATAGAACTGCACATAAGGTATTGCAATCTGGTTTTTATTGGCCTACTCTCTTCAAGGATGCCCGTAAGTTTGTTTTGTATTGCGATGAATGTCAAAGAATTGGTAATATTAGTAGACGACAAGAAATGCCTATGAATTATTCACTTGTTATTGAACCATTTGATGTTTGGGGCTTTGATTATATGGGACCTTTTCCTGCCTCTAATGGTTATACACATATTTTAGTTGCTGTTGATTACGTTACTAAGTGGGTAGAAGCTATTCCAACTAGTAGTGCTGATCATAACACTTCTATTAAAATGCTTAAGGAAATTATTTTTCTGAGGTTTGGAGTCCCTAGATATCTTATGACTGATGGTGGTTCACATTTTATTCATGGTGCTTTCCGTAAGATGCTTGCTAAGTATGATGTCAATCATAGAATCGCATCTCAAATTAATTTTGCAAAAGACTGTTAATACGTCTAGAAAGAATTGGTCCAAGAAACTTGATGATGCATTATGGGCCTATAGAACTGCATATAAGAATCCTATGGGTATGTCTCCGTATAAAATGGTTTATGGAAAAGCATGTCACTTACCTCTCGAACTAGAACATAAGGCATATTGGGCTATTAAAGAGCTCAACTATGATTTCAAACTTGCCGGTGAGAAAAGGTTATTTGATATTAGCTCACTTGATGAATGGAGAACCCAAGCTTATGAAAATGCTAAGTTGTTTAAAGAAAAAGTTAAAAGATGGCATGAAAAAAGGATACAAAAGCGTGAGTTTAATGTAGGTGATTATGTATTGCTATACAACTCTCGTTTAAGATTTTTTGCAGGAAAACTTTGCTCTAAATGGTAAGGTCCCTACGTTATCGAGGAGGTCTATTGTTCCGGTGCCATAAAAATCAACAACTTCGAAGGCACAAATCTGAAGGTGGTAAACGGTCAAAGGATCAAACATTATATCTCAGGTAATCCTATAAATGTTGAAACCAATATTGTTGAAACCGTAACCCCAAAGGATACATAAGGGACACTTTCCAGACCGTTCCAGACTCCGAAAAGGAATAGGTATGTGGTACGGTAAGTAAACTGACTCCAAAACAAATTTTAAGGCAATATTTATCCATTTTGGAATATTTAGAAAAATAGAAAAATAAGTGGCAGTCCGGGAAGGACACGAGGCCTCCACGAGGGTGGAGGGCGTGCCCTACCCCCCTGGGCGCGCCCCCTACCTCGTGAGCACCTCGTGTGCCCTCTGGACTCCGTTTTCTTGCACGATACGTATTTTGGTCAGTAAAAATTCATTATATACACTCCCGAAGGTTTTGACCACCGTATCACGCAAATATCCTCTGTTCTTGTTTCGAGCTGTTGCTACTACAGATTAGAGCAAGATGTCTTCTCAAGAGTCAGTCGGGGAGAGCCGGGTGTCTAATCCGGCACCGGAACCAAGGGCAAACAGCGACACTGACCACTTTGGGCCAGCAACGGAAAAAGAGATGGAGGCCGACTTGATGAGGGTAGATGCCATGGAGGATCAAGAAGTCACCTCTCGCCTCCGAGCTGGGTTTACTATGGGGGAACTATAGAGCTCAGCTATCCGAAACTCGGTTATCCCTTCCAATGTTATATTTCTTTCTTATGAAAATATGAGGAGGAGTGTCTCTTGTTCTCCCACAGCTATGCAACACCCTTGGGTGCAAGGAGCTTTGGCTGTTACAGGAAAGCTTTGTAAGGAAATAATGGACCTCAAGCAGCAAGTCAATAAGCTTGAGGAGGAGAACCGTATCTTGAGGGGAATCATCGCCAAGAATATTACACCAACAACAAAGAAGGAGACATAATCACATGAGTATGGGCACTCCCCTTGGCAACTGCCAAGCTTGGGAGAGGTGCCCTGGTATCGTATCACCATCACAACTCCTATCTTTACCATTTTTCTTAGTTCGATCCTATTAGTAGTATCTTGATTTAGTAGAATAAAGTCATGGCACGATCTAGTTTTGAGTTTTGCTTTATGATCCCTCTATGTAATCGAGTGCGTGAGCTATATAATAAAGTTTAGTGTTGAGTCAAGGGCTTGATTATTTTGCCATGATCTTTGGGTGAATAAAAGAAAAAGAATAAAAAGAAACAAATAGTTCATATTGATCTTATTGAGAGTAATGACTTCACATAGAAAGAGTATGATGACTAAAAGTTGTTGAGAGTTGGCAAATATAGTTTTGGTCATCGTTGCAATTAATAGGAAGTAATAAGGAAAGAGAGGTTTCACATATAGATATATTATCATTGACATCATTTATCATTGGGATCACTCATTAAAATGCGACATGATAAAGAGTTGATGTTGGACAAGGAAGACAACATAATAAGTTATGTTTTCTTATATCTGAGATAAAGTATGTTATCATGGATCCTCTAACGTGTTGAGCTTGCCTTTCCCCCTCATGCTAGCCAAATCCTCAGCACCAAGTAGAGATACTACTTGTGCTTCCAAATACCCTTAAACCAGTTTTGCTATTAGAGTCCACCATATCTACCTATGGATTGAGTAAGATCCTTCAAGTAAGTTGTCATCGGTGCAAGCAATAAAAAATGCTTTCTAAATATGCATGACTTATTAGTGCAGAGAAAATAAGCTTTATACGAACTTGTTGTGGAAGTAATAAAAGCGACGGACTGCATAATAAAGGTCCACATACAGGGGGCAATATAAAGTGACGTTCTTTTGCATTAAGATTTTGTGCATCAACCCTAAATGCGCATGACAACTGAAAGTGCTAGTATCGACTAGAGGGGGGGTGAATAGGCGATTTTTACGAAAGTCTTCAAAACTTGGAAGTTCCGAAGACAAATAATAGAAATGACCTAGTTGATTTGCAGCGGAAGATAAACTACCATAAGCAAGCCATAGTCAAGTATGCAATGATGTGAAAGTACAGGACAAATAGCAGCTAAGTAGTAAGGATCAGGATGGAAGATAGTATGAAGCCAATCAACGATAGTAGTCAAGCAATGAAGTCAAACAGGTACGACAGATAGGCAATGACTTCACGAAGACAAACTTAAGTAAAGGATGGAAAGGGATAGAACCAGTCGCTTGTTGAAGACACATGATTTGTTGGACCAGTTCCAGTTGCTGTGACAACTGTACGTCTGGTTAGGGAGGCTGAGATTCAACTCAGAAGACCGTGTCTTCACCTTATTCCCCTTGATCTAAGGACACCCAGTCCTCGCCCAATCACTCTGGTAAGTCTTCAAGGTAGACTTCCAAACCTTCACATACTTCGTTCACCGGCAATCCACAATGACTCTTGGATGCTCAGAACGCGACGCCTAACCAGCTGGAGGATTCACAGCCCTCAAGTGTAATAAGTCTTCAGGTCACACAGACAGAAAGACTTCAGTGATGCCTAACACTCTTTGGCTCTGGGTGTTTGGGCTTTGTCCTAGCAAGGATTTCTCTCTCTCAAAGACTTCGAGGTGGGTTGCTCTCAAACAACAAAAGCCGTGCACAAACTCTGAGCAGCCACCAATTTATGGTGTAGGGGGTGGGCTATTTATAGCCACTGGGCAACCTGACCTGATATGTCCGAAATGACCCTGGGTCACTAAGGAACTGACACATGTTCCAGCGGTCAGATTTCAAACACACATGGCAACTTTACTTGGGCTACAAGCAAAGCTGACTCATCCAGCTCTGGATAAGATTTGCTCTCATTGTCTTTGCTTGAAGACATAGGATTTGGGTTGAGCATCACTTCAGTCACTCTGACTTAGTTCACTTGGACCCCACTTAATAGTACGATGGTTCCTATGACTCAACAAAGAAGAAAAGGAAACAACTAAACCACACAGTCTTCGCGCTCCATAGTCTTCACGCAATGTCTTCTCATGTCATAGTCTTCAATATGAATATCTTCTCATACCACCATTGTCTTCAATGTCTTCATACATTTTTAGGGGTCATCTCCGGTAGGTAAACCGAATCAATGAGGGACACTACCTGCGTTATCCTGCAATTCTCACAAACGCATTAGTCCGTCAACCAACTTTGTCGTCAATACTCCAAAACCAACTAGGGGTGGCACTAGATGCACTTACAATCTCCCCCTTTTTGGTGATTGATGACAAACTGGTTGAAGTTTTCAACGGGGATAAAGTATGTGAAATTGTAAAGGATAGGGAACTGTCTTCATAAGTAGCAAGGGCTCCCCCTGAAGATGTGCATATAAGTAATTTGCTTTTGAAATGCAAATGCACATGGCAGGTTGTACTTGTGGAGATCCTCTTCAACTTATGAAGATAATTCATCATGCATGAAATGATATAGCAAGTAGAATGACATGCATAATGAAAAATGGACGTCTGCAGAATGATCTAAGTGTGGAAGTTATCATCGCACATGCGGAATTTATCATCGCATCACAATAAAGCAAATAAGTAGCAGACGACCAGCAAGTTTAGGTGTTACAACTCAAAGAACCAAATGTTTCAAAAGCAAGAGTTGTAAGCACGAGGCAAAATATAATGCAACCGCCCATATGAACCCGCTTGAAGAGTATCAACTCATACGCTTCTCCCCCTTTTATCAGTAATGACCAAAAAGGATTGAAGACATAGAGCATCTACTCGTCCTGATGAGTAGGTGAAGCAGCAGGGTTGTCGTTGTTGATTGGCGGTGCAGACGTACTTGGTGGAGGAAGAATAGTCAGATTCTTCAAGGGATGGAGTTCGACGTAGGACATCAGTCCATGGAGGAGTGGAGTCAAACTGGAATCTTTCACTGAAGCCATCGTCTTGAAGATCTGATTCAGCACTGAGCAGGGTCAAACTCTTCCATGAGCGCCGGCAGGTCTCATGAGCAACAAATGCATTCTTAGTGGCAAGGTTTTGAATGCGATTGACATCCACCAAGAGGCTTTGCATCTGTCTCTTGAGCCAAAAATGATGCTTATTCTGTTTCTGATGAAGGGCCACAAGAAGTTCTCGGTCATTGAGAATGCGAGAGCGCTTCCGAGGCCTTTGGGCAATGGTGCTTTCAGTGGCTTCAGTAGGTGCACGATGAGGCAGACGAGTATTTCCAGCCATTGGATAGATTCGTGTTGCTGCTTGAACGCCTTTAATGGGTTGAGTGAAGCTTTGGTGCTCGACATTCTGAAGACAAAGAGGCTTCTTGGCAGGGTCAGAGTATATGGCTTCAACTGACATATCAACCTCTGGTAAAAAGATCATATGATTGCGAGCAGAGGGTTGATAGTTGACAGAGGAGTGTCACTTGATGAGGCGCATGACCCATGGAGCATAGAACTTCAGACCAAAAAGGTCAGATCCAGAAGCAGCAAGTTGCCTGATGAAGAATTCTTGAGTATTGAAGCTGATGCCATTGAGAATGTAGAAGACCAAAGTCTTCATAGCTCCTTCAAGCTTGGCCGCTGATGAGTGTCCTTTGATAGGCCATAGAGTTCGCCTGATAATATGATATATTGTGCACGACAGATACTCAAGGTCGTCAACAAAGAACTCTGTTGGATATTCAGCGTCAGATGGCAAAGGCTTCATCATGCTCAACATCTGGCTCATGTTGGGTTCTGGCTTATGGAAGATGCTCTCCAATGCATTGCGTTGCAGTTGACAATCAGGTTCATATAGCTCTCCAGGAGTGGCTAGGCCAGTAAGCTCAATGATATCCAGAGCTTTGGCTTCATGATGAACATTTCCAGTCATCCACTCGAGAACCCATGTCTTGATATCTCTGTTGTAGCCGCGAATGTGTAGGGTAGCATAGAATTGAAGCAACAGTTCTTCATTCCAGTGTTCTTTGTCTGTCACAAAGTTGAGCAAACCAGCATCACGAAAGCAATCAAGTGCTTCTTCTAAGCACGACAGTCCAACAATTGCTTCAGTGTCGAGGCGCATATGAGGGAAAATGCGCCCTTGATCATACAGAATGCAGGAGTAATAGCTTCACTGTTGATAGCTCCAGAAACGATCTGATGATATCCTTGGCTTTGAGTAGGGGTTTTTGGCGCTGTCAAAGAAGGTATTGTGGCTTTTGAAGCCATTTGCATTGAAGGACCCTGGTGAGTTTGCAGTACCTAGAAACCTTGGCAGTCTTGGCTTTGGCTTCTGGACCTGAGGCCTATGCTCAACATGATAATCAAATTGAGGTCCAGAGGCAGTAGGCGGAGGTACCAAAATGGGCCATCAAACAGTGGTTAGCTGACCATGACTGTATGCTTGCTCAATTGTATGGGGCCTTGGTGGCGGAACATGAGCAGTGGCAACAGCTGAGGCTTCGGGCTGCACAACAGGTGCTTCAGAAGGTGGCCACCATGGAGCGCGACACCGTCTCCTCCCTCGAGTTGGGCTTCCACAAGGCCTAGAAGGCGCTCTTTGGAGATGGTCCCTCGGGAAATGCGGTAGTGACGACCCTAAGGGAGAGCCCTGCTGCTCTGCTTCCTGAAGTCGTGGCGGTGCTCGAAGATGCTGTCGACGGGTTTATGTCCCTGGTGGAAGGTGAGGCACGCTCACTTTCTTCCTCGGCTCTGACGTGCGTCTTCAGCCATCTTTATCTCTAGGATGCCAGCTTCAACCTTTCCTCCTTCCTTGCTCCAGTGGATGCCGACTCCCGTGATGCTGCCACTGCCGCTGTGAAGAGCTCTGTGGACGCCATGCTAAACAAGTACATGGTGGTTGGTCCTCCAAGTGAAGCCGGTGGAACAAGCGACATGCCTGGCGATGAGGTTCCACTGGCGAGCGGTGGTGACGCCCAAGTCTGAAGAGGTGGCTCGGAGATTCTACTTTCGCCTTTTTATCCTGCACCATGCGACATGCCTTGGGGAGGCGTTTAAAACTATTTGCTTGGAACAACATGTCTTGTAATAACTAGATTATGCTTCTTCAGCTTTTCCGTTTGCTTTATTGTTCTGCGTTGGCAGAGCCTGGCCCCGCGCTTACCTCAGCAGTCGTTGGGTCGTCCGGATCACCAAGATGAGCCCAAGAGGTGAGGGGCTACACGACCAGTTAGGCTCCTGAGTCGTGATGCTCAGGAGTCCTCCTTGACGTACGAACAGCTTAAGAAAAGATGCAGGGGGAAAGCCTTGATGTTCTGCGTCGGCAGGGCCCGGCCCCGCGCGTACCTCAGCCATCGTTGGGTCGTCCGGATCACCAGGACGAGCCCAAGAGGTGAGGGGCTACGTGACCAGTTAGGCTCCTGAGTCGTGCTACGTCTTGAGCTTGCGTTGGTTTTCCTCGAAGAGGAGAGGGTGATGCAGCAAAGTGTAGCGTAAGTATTTCCCTCAGTTTTGAGAACCAAGGTATCAATCCAGTAGGAGGCTCCTCAAAAGTCCCACGCACCTACACAAACAAACTGAGAACTCGCAACCAACGCAATAAAGGGGTTGTCAATCCCTTCACGGCCACTTGCGAAAGTGAGATCTAATAAAGATAGTATGATAAGATAAATATATTTTTGGTATTTTTGATATAGATGCAAAAAGTAAAGATGCAAATAAAGGTAGATGGAAAACAAATATGATAAGAGATAGACCCGGGGGCCATAGGTTTCACTAGAGGCTTCTCTCAAGATAGCATAAGTATTACGGTGGGTGAACAAATTACTGTCGAGCAATTGATAGAAAAGCGCATAGTTATGAGATTATCTAGGCATGATCATGTATATAGGCATCACGTCCATAACAAGTAGACCGACTCCTGCCTGCATCTACTACTATTACTCCACACATCGACCGACTCCTGCCTGCATCTAGAGTATTAAGTTCATAAGAACAGAGTAACACATTAAGCAAGATGACATGATGTAGAGGGATAAACACATGCAATATGATATAAACCCCATCTTGTTATCCTCGATGGCAACAATACAATACGTGTCTTGCAACCCTTTCTGTCACTGGGTAAGAACACCGCAAGATTGAACCCAAAGCTAAGCACTTCTCCCATGGCAAGAAAGATCAATCTAGTAGGCCAAACCAAATTGATAATTCGAAGAGACTTGCAAAGATAACTCAATCATACATAAAAGAATTCAGAGAAGATTCAAATATTATTCATAGATAAACTTGATCATAAACCCACAATTCATCGGATCTCGACAAACACACCGCAAAAAGAGATTACATCGAATAGATCTCCACAAGAGAGGGGGAGAACATTGTATTGAGATCCAAAAAGAGAGAAGAAGCCATCTAGCTAATAACTATGGACCCGTAGGTCTGTGGTAAACTACTCACAACTCATCGGAGGGGCAAGGATGTTGATGTAGATGCCCTCCGTGGTTGCTTCCCCCTCCGGCAGAGTGTCGGCAAGGGCTCAAAGATGGGATCTCACGGATACAGAAGGTTACGGTGGTGGAAATTGTGTTTCGTGGTGCTCCTGGATGTTTTTGGGGTACGTAGGTATATATAGGAGGAAGAAGTACGTCGGTGGCCACCCGAGGGGCCCACAAGACAGGGGGCACGCCCTACAGGGGGGGGGCGCCCTCCTATCTCGTGGGGCCCTCGGGGGCTTCTTGACTTGCACTCCAAGCCCTCCGGATCAGATTTGTTCCAAAAATAATGCTCCCGAAGGTTTCATTCCGTTTGGACTCCGTTTGATATTCCTTTTCTTCGAAATACTGAAATAGGCCAAAAAAAACAATATGGGCTGGGCCTCCGGTTAGTAGGTTAGTCCCAAAAATGATATAAATGTGTAAAATAAAGCCCATAAACATCCAAAAGAGGTAATATAATAGCATGGAACAATCAAAAATTATAGATACGTTGGAGACGTATCAAGCATCCACAAGCTTAATTCCTGCTCGTCCTCGAGTAGGTAAATGGTAAAAAGAGAATTTTTGATGTTGAATGCTACCTAGCATAATTCATAATGTGATTTTCTTTATTGTGGCATGAATGTTCAGATCCAAATGAATACAAAATAAAAGTTCATATTGATATAAGAAATAGTAATACTTCAAGCGTACTAATCAAAGTAATCATGTCTTCTCAAAATAGCATGGCTAAAGAGAGTTATCCCTACAAAATCATGTAGTCTGGCTATGCTCTATCTTCATCACACAAAGTATTTAATCATGCACAACCCCGATGACAAGCCAAGCAATTGTTTCATACTTCAATAATCTCAAACTTTTTCAACTTTCACGCAATACATGAGCGTGAGCCATGGACATAGCACTATATGTGGAATAGAAGGGTGGTTGTGGAGAAGACAAAAAAGGAGAAGATAGTCTCACATCAACTAGGTGTATCAACGGGCTATGGAGATGCCCATTAATAGATATCAATGTGAGTGAGTAGGGATTGCCATGCAATGGATGCACTAGAGCTACAAATATATGAAAGCTCAACAAAAGAAACTAAGTGGGGTGCATCCAACTTGCTTTCTCACGAAGACCTAGGGCACTTTTGAGGAGTCCCATCATTGGAATATACAAGCCAAGTTCTATAATGAAAAAATCCCACTAGTATATGAAAGTGACAACATATGAGACTCTCTATCATGAAGATCATAGTGCTATTTTGAAGCACAAGTGTGGGAAAAGAGATAGTAGCGTTGTCCCTTCTCTCTTTTTCTCTCATTTTTTTCTTTTTTCTTTTTTTTTCTTTGGCCTTTCTTTTTTCTTTTGGCCTTTCTCTTTTTTTTTCTTTTTGTAAAGTCTGAAGTCTCATCACGACTTATGGGGGAATCATAGTCTTCATCATCCTTTCCTCACTAGGACAATGCTCTAATAATGAAGATCATCACACTTTATGGATTTACAACTCAAAGCTAGAACAAGATATGACTCTATATGAATGCCTCTGGCGGTGTACCGGGATATTCAATGAATCAAGAGCGACATGTATGCAAATTATGAAGGTGGCCTTGCCACAAATACAATGTCAACTACATGATCATGCAAAAGGCAATATGACAAAAGTAATGCGTGTCATATGAACGGAACGGTAGAAAGGTGCATGGCAATCTATCTCGGGATGGCTATGGAAATGCCATAATAGGTAGGTATGGTGGCTGTTTTGAGGAAGGAGTATGGTGGGTGTATGGTCCGGTGAAAATTGCATGGTACAAGAGAGGCTAGCAATAGTGGAAGGGTGAAAGAGTGTGTATAATCCATGGACTCAACATTAATCAAATGAACTCATGTACTTGTTGCAAAAATTTAGAAGTCATCAAAAACCAAAGTACTACGCGCATGCTCCTAGGGGGATAGATTGGTAGGAAAAGACCATCGCTCGTCCCCGACCGCCACTCATAAGGAAGACAATCAATAAATAAAATTGTGCTCCAACTTCATCACAAAGCGGTTCACCATACGTGCATGCTACGGGAATCACAAGCTTCAACACAACCATTCTTTAAATTCATAATCACCCAACTATCATGACTTTAATATCACTACCTCCATATCTCAAAACAATTATCAAGCATCAAATTGATCATAGCATCCAATTCACTTTCTATGATAGTTTTTATTATACCCAACTTGGATGCTCATCATTCTAGGACTAACTTTATGATCATAGCAAAAACCATGCTGTTCTAAAAGACTATCAAAATAATTTAAGTGAAGCATGAGAGACTAGCAATTTCTTCAAAATTAAGACACCACCGTGCTCTAAGAGATATAAGTGAAGCACTAGAGCAAAAACTATCAAGCTCAAAAGATATAAGTGAAGCACATAGGGTATTCTAGCCAATTCTAATCAAATAGGCTTCTCCCAAAAGGTGTGTACAGCAAGGATGATTGTGGTAAAGTAAAAATCAAAGACTAATATAATACACGACGCTCCAAGCAAAACACATATCATGTGGCGAATAAAAATATAGCTCCAAGTAAAGTTACCAATGAACGAAGACGAAAGAGGGGTTGCCTTCCCGAGGCATCCCCAAGCTTAGGCTTTTGGCTATTATTGAATATCTTGGGGTGCCATGGGCATCCCCAAGCTTAGGCTCTTGCCACTCCTTATTCCATAGTCCATAAAAACTTTACCCAAAACTTGAAAACTTCACAACACAAAACTCAACAGGAAATCTTATAAGCTCCGTTAGTGAAAGAAAACAAAACCACCACATAAGGTACTGCCATGAACTCATTCTTTATTTAATTTGGTTTTAAACCTACTGTATTCCAACTTCTTTATGGTTCATAGACTGATTTACTAGCCATAGATGCATTGAAATAAGCAAACAACACACGAAAAACAGAATATGTCAAAAACAGAACAGTCTGTAGCAATCTGTAACTAACGCAAACTTCTGGAACTCTAAAAATCCTATAAAAATAGGAAGTCCTGGACAATTTGTTTATTGAACAGCATCAAAAAGAATCAACGCAAAAGCATGTTCCTGTGATTTAAAAAAATTATATTCGTGCGCGCAAAGTTTCTGTTTTTCAGCAGAATCAAATCAACTATCATCGTAGGTTATCCTATAGGTTCTACTTGGCACAAACACTAATTAAAAGATAAAAACACATCTAACCAGAAGGTAGATGCAAGATTTATTACTAAACAGGAGTAAAAACAAAAAACATAAAGAAAATTGGGTTGCCTCCCAACTAGCGCTATTGTTTAACGCCCCTAGCTAAGTATAAAAACAAAGATAGATTTAACAAGTGCCATCTTTGGCACTAAATTCATAAGTAGCACACATGATAGATTCATAAGGTAATTTAACTTTCTTTCTTGGAAAGTGCTCCATGCCTTTCTTTAATGGAAATTTGAATCTAATGTTCCCTTCCTTCATATCAATAATCGCACCAATCGTTCTAAGGAAAGGTCTACCAAGAATAATAGGGCAAGAAAGATTGCAATCTATATCAAGAACGATAAAATCTACGGGCACCAAATTTCTATTTGCAACAATAATAACATCATTGATCCTTCCCATAGGCTTTTTAATGGTGGAATCCGCAAGGTGCAAATTTAAAGAGCAATCATCAAGATCATGGAAACCTAGAATATCACATAAGGTTTTCAGAATCGTGGAAACACTAGCACCCAAATCACACAAAGCAAAACACTCATAATATTTAATTTTAATCTTTATAGTAGGTTCCCACTCATCATTAAGTTTTCTAGGTATAGAAACTTCCAAATTAAGTTTTTTCATCATAAGATTGCATCAAGGCATCAACAATATGTTTGGTAAAAGCTTTGTTTTGACTATAAGCATGAGGAGAATTAACAACGGATTGCAACAAGGAAATACATCCCTTTAAAGAGCAATTATCATAATCAAATTCCTTGAAATCCGAGATAGTAAGCTCAATATTATTAGAAGTTGAGGATTCTCCAATCTCACTTTTACCAAATTTAACATCAAGATCTAAAGACTCCAAATTTTTGGGACGCCTTCTAGGCAAAGTTGATTCATCATCACTCCCATAATCATCAAAATTCATATTGCAAAACATAGATCTAATCGGAGACGTATCAATAACTTTAAGATCCTCATCATTATTTTCATGAAGACTAGAAGAACACGCTTTTATAAAGCTTTCTTTTTTAGCACGCAATCTAGCGGTTCTTTCCTTGCACTCATCAATGGAAATTCTCATTACTTTGAGAGACCCATTGATATCATGCTTAGGACAAGAAGATCCAAGTTTAAGAGAATTAACATCAAGCGAAAGTCTATCAACATTCCTAGCCAAATCATCACCTTTGAGCAATTTTTCGTCAAGCACGACATTAAAATTCTTTTGAGAAATCATAAATTATTTCACACTATTCTCAAAATCAGAGGGCATCTTATTAAAATTACCATAAGAATTATTGTAGGAATTTCCATAATTAGAGGGATACTAGGGAACAGTCTAGCATTAAAATTTCCTCTATAAGCATTGTTTCCAAAACTATTCCTACCAACAAAATTCACATCCATAGATTCATTATTATTCTCAATCAAGGAAGACAAAGGCATATCATTGGGATCAAGAGGAGTATTTTTAGTAGCAAACATCTTCATAAGTTCATCCATCTTTCCACTCAAAACATTGATTTCTTCTATAGCATGCACTTTTTTACTAGAAGATCTTTCGGTGTGCCATTGAGAATAATTAGCCATAATATTATCAAGAAAATTTGTAGCATCTCCTAACATGATTTCCATAAAGGTGCCTCCCGCGGCTGAATCTAAGAGATTTCTAGAAGCAAAGTACAAACCGGCATAAAAAATTTGTGTGATCATCCATAAATTCAAACCATGAGTAGGGCAATTGCGAAGCATCAATTTCATTCTTTCCCAAGATTGGGCAACATGCTCATGATCAAGTTGTTTAAAATTCATAATATCGTTCCTAAGAGTGATCATCTTAGCGGGAGGAAAATACTTAGAGATAAAAGCATCTTTGCACTTGTTCCAAGAATCAATACTATTTTTAGGCAAAGACGAAAACCAAACATTAGCACGATCTCTAAGTGAAAACAGAAATAACTTCAATTTGACAATATTATTATCCGTATCTTTCTTCTTTTGCATGTCACAAAAATCAACAAAATTGTTTAGATGAGTAGCGTCATCTTCACTAGGAAGGCCGGCGAATTGATCTTTCATAACAAGATTCAACAAAGCGGTATTGATTTCACAAGACTCAACATCATTAAGAGGAGCAATCGGAGTACTAAGGAAATCATTATTATTGGTATTCGAGAAGTCACACAACTTAGTATTATCTTGTGCCATGGCAACAAGTAATCCAACACACAAGCAAACAGAAAAACGGCAACCGAAAAGAGAGGAGGAGATTGGGAAAGAGAGGGCGAATAAAACGGCAAGGGTGAAGTGGGGGAGAGGAAAACGAGAGGCAAATGGCACATAACGTAAATGTGAGGGAGATGGATTTGTGATGGGTACTTGGTATGTCTTGACTTGAGCGAAGACCTCCCCGGCAACGGCGCCAGAAATCCTTCTTGCTACGTCTTGAGCTTGTTGGTTTTCCTCGAAGAGGAGAGGGTGATGCAGCAAAGTATAGCGTAAGTATTTCCCTCAGTTTTGAGAACCAAGGTATCAATCCAGTAGGAGGCTCCTCAAAAGTCCCACGCACCTACACAAACAAGCTGAGAACTCGCAACCAACGCAATAAAGGGGTTGTCAATCCCTTCACGACCACTAGCGAAAGTGAGATCTAATAAAGATAGTATGATAAGATAAATATATTTTTGGTATTTTTGATATAGATGCAAAAAGTAAAGATGCAAATAAAGGTAGATGGAAAACAAATATGATAAGAGATAGACCCGGGGCCATAGGTTTCATTAGAGGCTTCTCTCAAGATAGCATAAGTATTACGGTGGGTGAACAAATTACTGTCGAGCAATTGATAGAAAAGCGCATAGTTATGAGATTATCTAGGCATGACCATGTATATAGGCATCACGTCCATAACAAGTAGACCAACTCCTGCCTGCATCTACTACTATTACTCCACAAATCGACCGACTCCTGCCTGCATCTAGAGTATTAAGTTCATAAGAACAGAGTAACGCATTAAGCAAGATGACATGATGTAGAGGGATAAACACATGCAATATGATATAAACCCAATCTTGTTATCCTCGATGGCAACAATACAATACGTGTCTCGCAACCCTTTCTGTCACTGGGTAAGAACACCGCAAGATTTAACCCAAAGCTAAGCACTTCTCCCATGGCAAGAAAGATCAATCTAGTAGGCCAAACCAAATTGATAATTCGAAGAGACTTGCAAAGATAACTCAATCATACATAAAAGAATTCAGAGAAGATTCAAATATTATTCATAGATAAACTTGATCATAAACCCACAATTCATCGGATAGATTACATCGAACACACCGCAAAAAGAGATTACATCGAATAGATCTCCACAATAGAGGGGGAGAACATTGTATTGAGATCCAAAAAGAGAGAAGAAGCCATCTAGCTAATAACTATGGACCCGTAGGTCTGTGGTAAACTACTCACAACTCATCGGAGGGGCAAGGATGTTGATGTAGAGGCCATCCATGGTTGCTTCCCCCTCCGACAGAGTGCCGGCAAGGGCTCCAAGATGGGATCTCGCGGATACAAAAGGTTACGGCGGTGGAAATTGTGTTTCGTGGTGCTCCTGGATGTTTTCGGGGTACGTAGGTATATATAGGAGGAAGAAGTACGTCGGTGGCCGCCCGAGGGGCCCACAAGACAGGGGGGTGCGCCCTACAGGAGGGAGGGCATGCCCTCCTATCTCGTGGGGCCCTTGGAGGCTTCTTGACTTGCACTCCAAGCCCTCCGGATCAGATTTGTTCCAAAAATAACGCTCCCGAAGGTTTCATTCCGTTTGGACTCCGTTTGATATTCCTTTTGTTCGAAATACTAAAATAGGCAAAAACAGCAATATGGGCTGGGCCACCGGTTAGTAGGTTAGTCCCAAAAATGATATAAATGTGTAAAATAAAGCCCATAAACATCCAAAAGAGGTAATATAATAGCATGGAACAATCAAAAATTATAGATACGTTGGTGACGTATCAAGTCGCGATGCTCAGGAGTCCCCCTTGACGTATGAACGTCTTGAAGGAGAAGGGTGACAACCAGGTCTTGGCGTTCTGCGTCGGCAGGGCCCGGCCCCGCGCATACCTCAGCCGTCGTTGGGTCGTCCGGATCACCAGGACGAGCCCAAGAGGTGAGGAACTATGGGACTAGTTCGGCTCCTAAGTCGCGATGCTCAGGAGTCCCACTTGATGTACGAACAGACCATCCTACCTTTCCCTCGTCGAGCTCTCGCTTGGGAGGGGTTTGCGAAGACGAGGCCTGTGATGCCTGGGCAAGGTGGGGTATGCCAGGCATGACCTGAGCATAGCGCCCGTGCCCAGACCCCTCGCCCTACCTTCCCGACGGAGAGTAGTGCGGTGAGGCTAGTCACTGAGCCCGGAGGCTCCCTAGGGTTAATACGCCCATGTGGCCGCCCCCAGTTGTTTATCACTAGCGCGGAGCATAGCGCTTCCGCTATTGCACGGGCATAGCCGCTCCTCGGCAGTGTCGACGGCCAGGGCGGAGCATGGTGCTTCCATTGGTGCGTGGGAGGGAGCTCCCTCTGAGGAGAGCCCCCGGGGCGTGTACAGCCCTGCCCTGACTTGTGGCTTGCACGGCAAGGCTGGAGGAGGTGTATATGGACACCCGTGAGCCAGCACGGGGCTCACAAGGCCCTACCTCAAGGCGGGTTGTGCCTGGTCTTGATTGGGGGTGCTTGGATTGGTCCTGCGAGATGGTTAGGCAGCCTGCACCGAATGAGTTCCCTGAGGTTATTGCATGAGAAGGCCAGGCACCCACGACCCCAGGAGGTGACATGAACACGACCGGCCCGCCAGACAGAGCTCAGCCATTGGATTTATCGACGCTGCATGGACGGACCCGAGCACAGACGCCGTGCCCAGCCTTCTCATGCAAAGATCCTGAAGAAAAACAACTGACGCGCGGTTCCCGTGGCCACGGAGGCACCATGTCGCGCGCCCTTGCTTACCCATCACGATTAGCTCATGCGAGAACAAGGCGCCAAGAGCCACGGGAGGTGACATACATGGGACCAGTCCGTGAGCCAGAGCTCAGCTGCTTGGTTTAGCGACGCTGCAGGGACGGACCCGAGCACAGACGTCGTGCCAGTCCTTAATCATGAGGCGGTCATGGGAGGGCTTGCAAGGGCACGAGACGTTCTTAGCGACGAAGCGCCGTCAGGCAGTTGGTAATTCAAAAGTAGTTTGCAAGGGATTGTAACTCGCTCTGATAAAAATGGAAAAGGGATACATACCGTAGGGACAGACCCACACGGCATGGGGATGATGTAGCCCAAGGAGCGCCCCAAACTGAACGAACTAGGGAGATGTCACCAGGTACCACTGCTGAAGAGTTATTGAAGTAGCCAAAAAAGCGCGCTGCTGAAGCAGTTCCTCATGAGCCGCTTCGGTGCCGGGCCTCGGGAGGCTCGGACGGACCGGGAGGCTCCTGAAGGTGCTCCTCCATCTCCGACAGGATCGCCTGGTGCCTGGCTTGGCAGGACGCATGAGCGTCCCTCATGGAGCGCTGGAACGCCTCAGCCGCGCCCGCCAGGCCAAAAGGCATGCAGACGTAGCTGTGAGGCGGTCCCTCGCATCGGCCGACACGAGACGACCACATGAGCTGCCGAGACGTGGCCCTGTTTAGCCCAGGGATGTCGATGCAAACGCGGAACTCCTTACCCTTGCTAGGGCAGCGAGCTCCGCCTCGCGGCAGGCGACGATCGCCTTGCAGAACCCTTCCTTCCTGAATCTCCTCGATCGCCTTGCAGATGAACTCCTAAACGCCTGGTGCCTCATGCCTGTTGCCTTCTCCTGGGAAGCATGCTCTGAAGAGCGCCTCCACATGGTTCCCGAGCTCCACTCTCGCGACACAGGCTAGGTCTGAGGCCCTCCAGAGGAGAGCCCCCGAGCCCAGCCTTAGAGGGGCACCGGGCACGCCTTCCTATGCGATGGGTGAAGGCGCCACGCCCGGAGACGCGAGACTCAGCGCTGCATCCTCGAGTGATGCTTCCTCATGAGACCCCTGGCTCAGCAGCAGCTTCTTTGTCTTGGGGAAAACCTCAGGAGGGAGGGCGCTACCTTCGTCTTCTGGGTTCTCAACTGCTGCAGCTTAGAAAGCATGCTCGAGAGAGCACACCGCATCCTTCTCCTGACAAGCGACCGTGATGATGCCGACACTTCCTGGCATCCTGAGGATGTTGTAGCCGTGGTGCATGGCCGCCATGAACTTGGACAGTGCTGGGTACCCTAGGATGGCATTGTAGGGAAGATGTATGTCGGCGACGTCAAAGTCGATGAGCTCGGTGTGGTAGTTGTTGCGCTCGCCGAAGGTGACAGGGAGGTGAACTTGCCCGATTGGGTGTGTCGATCCGTCGGTTACTCCTGAGAATGGCTTGGTGGGGTGCAGCTGGTAGTATGGCACCTGGAGTCTGTCGAACGTCTAGACGGAGAGAACATTGAGCCCTGCTCCACCATCATTGAGAGTCTTGGTGATGGTTACGTTGCTGATGACGGGAGAGCAGAGCATGGGGAGAGCGCCAACAATGGCCGTGCACTTGAGCCGGTCTGAGGAGTCGAAGGTGATGGCGCACTTGGACCACTTGAGGGGGCGAGTTGCGTCAAGCTTGGGGAGTTCCGCATTGACCTCGCTCGCAAACTGCTTGAAGACACGGTGAGAAACTGGGGCTTGTGAGCCGCCCAAGATGCAGGTGATGGCTCGTGGCTCCTGGAAGCCCCTAGCCCCCTCGTCCTGATGGTGATTTTCATTCCTTCTTGGTGGTGGAGGCAGAGGAGGCAAGGCTGCATTGCCCTGAGGGCGGTCCTCACGAGGCTGCTCCCTCCAGTTGCCCTCGCGAGGCTGGTCCTGCCAGCGGTCCTCACGAGGCTAGTTGCACCACTCGTGACAGCGGTCGCGTCCGTCCCAGCGGCCTCCGCCTAGGCCACCTCCGCGACCGTAGCCCCGATCGTTGCACTCGAGGCGTCAACCGAGGCGCCCGTCGTGGAGAGCCCTGAGCTCCTGGTAGTCGCTGGTGTTGTGGCTGTAGACATTGTGGAAGGCGCAGAACGGCCACTTGTCCTTGGATGACTCGGGGTGGTCGCAGACGCGCTTGGTCTCTGGCTCTACCACAAGCACGGCTGGCCCCTTGCGCTTCGTGTCCTTGGTCTTGGTCTTCTTGTCTTCTGGATCAGCATCAGGGAGCTCGAGGAGGGAAAGGCGCCCCTCCTCAGGCATCGCACACTTGTTCGCCGTGTTGAACATCTCCAGAGCAGTGCAGAGGTCCTCGTGGATGGTGAGCTCCTCCTTCATCTTGACATCACGGACGCCATCGATGAACGCGGAGATGATGGCCTCATATGACACCTTGGGAATCTTGAGGTGGACGTTGTTGAAGCGCTGGATGTACTTATGCAGGGTCTCCCCAGGCTGCTGCTTGACACGACGTAAGTCGCCCACGGCCGACGGACGGTCGCGAGTGCCCTGGAAGTTGGCGATGAAGCGGCTGCGCATCTCCTCCGAGGAAGAAACCGACCCCTCGGTCAGGTTCAGGAGCCAAGAAAGTGTGCCATCCTTGAGGGCCATCGGAAACCAATTCTCCATGATCTTCTTGTTGTCGTTGGCCACCTCGATGCTCAGCTCGTAGAGCTGCAGGAACTCGGCAGGGTCTGCGGTGCCGTCATAGCGTGGAGGCAGGTCAGGCTTGAACTTGCTCGGCCAGATGATGTTGCGGCTCTGCAGTGAACACACGACACCCTGCCGTGGCCACCAGAGGTCATCGAGGGGGTGGAAAATAGTCTTGATGCACGCGCACCGCCACCTCCTGTGGCGGCTCGTGAGCCTGGTGCTGGGGCACTGGAAGCACACACACTTCTCCTTGGGGACGTTGTACCACCTCGCAGCTCACGTCATGCCGAGCCGGTGGCGGGCGCCATGGGTCGCGCCATGGAGCCACGCGCCTTGGCTCGACGATGGCGCCCCGGGACAGAGGAGGAGGAGGAGCCCCATGCAGCGAGCGAGCCGGCCCATCGGAGCCCCCGTGCGCGACGCTGATGAGCTCGGCGATGTGCTCGAGCCACTCCTCGTAGAGATCACCCATGGGACGGTAGCGAAGGAGCTCCCGCGCTGTGAGGAGAGCGGCCTACGCGTCCACCTGAACGCGGCGCGCGTGGGATGACGAAGCTGCCAGAGTGAGCGACGGAGTAGCGGTGCGGCCATCGCGGCACACCGATGGGTGCAGCGACGAAGCCTGCTACTCGTGTTCGGCAGGGCCTATGGCGGCGTTGGCCACCGGAGAAGGAGCACGACGGGCGCAACCATCACCCGTCGGAGCCGTCTAAGCGACGCGGGCGACGACAGCGGCCCGACGCTCGACGTGAGCCCTCTGCGCGTCAGCCTTGGAGATGTCGGAGCAGAGACAGGTCGAATGACAAAAGAAAGGATCTGACGCACCCCTATCTGGCGCGCCAAATGTCAGATTTCGGGATCCGGCAACCCGTGAAAGGTTTGAACACTGGGGTGCGTGTGGGTATCTCAACCTGCCCAGCCTGCCTACTCGCAATCCCCCCCTAGCCTAGCGTGAAGAGCTCACAGAGACACAAAGACACAGAGATTTATACTGTTCGGGCCACCGTTGTGGTGTAACACCCTATTCCAGTGTGCTGTGGTGGATAGCCTCGAGGGGTTATGGATGAACTAGTACAAAGGATGAACAAGCCTCAGGAGGTGAGGTGTTCTCGAGCTGGTGTGGTGCTCTACTTGCTCTGGTTTCAGTCCCTCTCTATGGTGGTGGCTAAGTCCTATATATAGTGCCTTGGTGCTCCTCCCAAATATGAGCTGGAAGGGATTCCACAACGGCGGGATTTGAAATGGGACAAGTAGTACAGTCTATCCTGACAAAAGTAGTCTTCGCTTGCGAAAAGCCTCTGGCCGTGATGCTGCGGTGGGCTCGGTGATGACCTCCGTCTTGCCGTCCTGGCGGTCTTGGTCTTGTTGCACCAGAATGGAAACCTTTGGCTGAGTCCTCAGGACTCCGCGCCTGTGTCTTGCCTCCCTTGCACCAAAGAGGAAACCTGCGCTTTGCGCCCACCTGGCGCCTGCCTGGTCTTGGTCGTCATGGCTCATGTTAGCTGATCCTCATGAGGTAGCTGAATAGATCCCTCCGCCCCTCAGGAGCCCTCCCGAGGAGGCCAACTCCTTCAGGGGTCTTGGCACTGTCCTCCTCGCGAGGCTTCGCCCCTCGCGAGGGTCTTGTGGTGTTGGTGTTGAAACTGGGTTGTACCAGGCCGTCGATGGAGCCATGAGGTGGGCCGCAGGCAGGCAGGACTGGATACCCCCAAGTCCAGGACACCGACAAGACATACCCATAAGATTTTTATATGCTATTCTGTAGGACCAAAGTGCATCATCCAATTTCTTATACCAATTCTTTCAGGACCTATTAATAGTTTGCTATAATATTAGTTTTATTTCTCCATTGCTAAGTTCAACTTGACCACTAGATTGAGGATGATAGGGTGATGCAATTCTATGGTTAGCATCATACTTAGCAAGCATTTTACGGAAAGCAACATGAATAAAGTGTGAGCCACCATCAGTCATTAAGTATCTAGGGACTGCAAACCTTGGGAAAATAACTTCTTTAAGCATTTTAATGGAAGTGTTGTGATCAACACTACTAGTTGGAATAGCTTCTACCCACTTAGTGACATTATCAACAACATACAAAATATGCGTATACCCATTAGAGGAAGGAAAAGGTCCCATATAATCAAAACCCTGAACATCAAATGGTTCAACAATAAGTGAATAATTCATAGTCATTTCTTGATGCTTACCGATATTACTAGTTCTTTGAATCACAAGATAAAACAAACTTACGGGCATCCTTGAAGAGAGTAGGCCAATAAAAACCAGATTGCAATACCTTGTTAGCAGTTCTATCTCCCGCGTGATGCCCTCCATAGGCTTCGGAGTGACATTTCCGTAGGATTTGTCCCTGTTCATGCTCAGGTACACAACGCCTAATAATACCATCTACTCCTTCTTTATAAAGATGTCGGTCATCCCAAAAGTAATGTCTTAAATCATAGACGATTTTTTTCTTTTGTTGGTATGTGAAAGTAGTTGGTATAAATTTAGCAACAATATAATAAGCATAGTCAGCATACTAAGGAGTGTTATGAGAAACATTTATTGCAGCTAATTGTTCATCAGGAAAACTATCATCAATAGGTAGTGGGTCATCAAGGATATTCTCTAACCTAGATAAGTTATCAGCTACAGTGTTCTCAGCTCCTTTCCTATCAGTAGTATGTAAATCGAATTCTTGTAGCAAGAGAACCCACCTAATGAGTCAAGGTTTAGCATCTTTATTTTCCATAAGATATTTAATAGCAGCATGATCGGTGTGAACAATAACTTTAGAATCAACAATGTAAGATATGAATTTATCACAAGCAAAGACAACTGCTAAAAATTCCTTTTTAGTAATAGCATAATTTCTTTGGGCACTGTCTAGAGTTTTGCTATCATAATGAATAACATTTAGTTTCTTATGAACTCTTTGTCCTAGAACAACACCAACAGCATAATCACTAGCATCACACATAATTTCAAAAGGCAAGTTCCAATCAGGTGGTTGAACAATAGGTGCAGTAATTAAGGCTTTCTAAAGTGTTTCAAAGGCTTCTACACAATCATCATCAAAAACAAATGGAACATCCTTTTTTAAAAGATTTGTAAGAGGCCTAGAAATTTTAGAGAAGTCTTTAATAAACCTCCTATAGAAACCAGCATGACCAGGAAAACTACAAATACCTTTAATATCTTTGGGGCATGGCATTTTCTCAATTGCATCGAATTTAGCTTTATCCACCTCAACAGCCCGATGTCCCCGGTAGTACATCTTCCTTTTGGAGCCGGCTTGCTCCACTGCGGTAGCTCCCCACGTAGCTCTGTCTCCATGTCGATCTTTATCTACTTCTACCGGCTTCTACTTGTGATGAGTTTATGTCTCATGAACTAGTGCCAGTACTATTATTCTAATCACACTTCTTCAATATCTTTGCCATCAGGGATGCTCAGCTCAATTTTAGTGGAACTGCACAAAAGCGTCGTATGATCCGAGGGTGTCTGCCATCTTTCCTTCAACAGGTTCTACCCAGCCAGGAAATTAAATCCTATTTAGGGTTTAGGGTTTAAGTCGTAGTGACCCCATCAGTAGTTTTTCTTTCGTACACGCTCTCACAACTTTTGTCTTTAGTTGTGAAGTAAATATTGGCTATGATCTGTGAATCATTGATATGCATCATCATGCGTGTTAGTTTTCCTTTGTATTTGATGGAATGTTGTAACGGGGCAACCTTGGAGTAGGAATGAAAATGGAGTGGAAATTTTTTGTTTTCTAGAGAAAAAATGGAAATGGAGAGAAACCAATGTTTCGTTTTATTGGATCGCACCATGGAGGAAAACCAACGTTTAAATCACGTTTGTCGTGCTCGTGTCTCACCCTCCTCCACGGCTCGACCCCACATGGTCGCTTGGCATGCCACTCACCGCAAACCGAGTATATGATAACTTTCTCGCCTGCTTGTCGATGGATCGCGCCATGGAGTACTAGCACTATTGGAAGAGATTTACGAGTTGGGGGAGGACAGCTAGTTGTAGCAGGGACTCCCAAGAACTTTTTACATGCATGTTGTGGCCGGGTATTGCGACCTTTGAAGGCGGAGCAATCGCTTGCACCAGGAAGCTGTGCGGACGATGCTCTCTCAGCTGGCGCACCGCTTCAATGCCGGTGCCAGTGAGAGGTCGCGTCCGCTCTGGCCGGGCATGAATGCGGCACTGACCATTTCGGGTGGGAAGCATGCACGGGTGATTAAGAGGGTTCAGGTTGGTTAGGAGCGGCCGTGGCAGTGGTCCAGACGCCCGCAAACAAGAGATGTTGTATGTTAATATTGCTACGTATATAATTAATAACGTAAATAATGTGCCAGTTGGACAAATATGATTGGAGATGGAGATGGAAATGGAATTTTTACGTAAACACGGATATGCATGTCTATGTCTATGTGTGTGTGCACGACGACTCTCGCGACCTAGAAGCGGGGGGGTGTTTTTGATCGAGTTTTCTTTCTTGGTATGTTAAAAAATTGTCCGCCAGTTTCGTTTCTTTTTTCCAGGAACGCGTGTATTCTATTTTAAACCACTGCTATGGAGAGATTTTTTTTACTCGATTATAGCCTCTTGTTTGATAGGGTTTCTCGCGTCTCACTCTCTCACCCTCTCCATATCAAAACAAGATGACAGTGTCCACTCTATCTCTCTCCTCACCAGTGGTCACAGATCCGGCCGAATCCCATCCGCTGCGGGAGGTGAGGAGCTGCAGCGTTGACGTTGTTACCATCGGCGATGGAGGAAGCCAATGCGCACCGTCCTCTTGGAGCGGGCGTTGGCGCGGACGAAGGTCCTCCGCATCCTTGTTCGCTGTCGTTGTGTGGGCAGATCCCGCCCGCCCACCTAAGCGACATCCCGCCTACCTGAGGTATAACTTCTTGTACTGGTCCAGCTCCCAGGTCGCTGCATGCGGGTTTTCTTCTATGCGACTACTCCCCAGCTCCCCATGTATAGTAGCTAGGGTTCGTCGGCTGGTCCAACATCACCTACTATTATAGAGGAAATGCCACGCAAAAAGTTGTCCTGATTTATGCCTCGGTGGAGGTATACATGTTGTTTTGACAAAAAGTACATGGTGGTTGTGCGGTTATTGTCCAAATGCTCCTATTGCTACTGCTAATCTAATACTATCACTGGTTAAATGAAGAAATGATTTTTTTCTCGGGTATCTTGGTTTAGTTCCCATCAAGATAATCATGATGCTTCCGTTTGTTGGTGTACTTTTCATTAATTCTTATTGACAATTGAGATGTCGTTGTTAATCTTCTAAAACAAAGTAACAACACTATATCCCTTTTTTATATTTTTGGAAACAGCGATGCGTATCTCCATACCCGGGCATGTCTTCCTCAATTTTAGTGGAACTACACAAAATTGGATGGCCATTGTTGTTCCGCCTCACTGTCCTCTGCCACGTGGTTCTTCCTTCCTCGAGCTTGATTACTGAGAAGAAACGGACCACAATGAGGATTTGTCGAACTTCATAGGTGCCTCACCGAAACTTGATGCCAAATGGATGATGCATCACCACGATGACCTATCGATGCTCAATGGTTGCACCTCATGGTTGTGTCGGCTGGTGAAGCTGATCGATTTTCAATGAAAAACAAGCTGTCTTCCATCAGTGCTCTTTGCTTGTTACCCACAAAGATGATATCCTTCGTCAGTTCACCTTGGTTGCATTGGAGACACAGTCGTCTTTCACGTTGGTGCAATTTTATCACACAATTGGCTATGAACCAAATGATTCCTCGAAGAAGGATCGAAGTTGGTACTAAGAGCATAAGTTTTGTATTGATTTCTAAGCCTTCTCACAACTTTGTCTCCAACTCCCCTGTAATTTTATTTGTCCAGCTATTAACTTTGATTAAAAAAATGGTGTGGACTAAAAACCCGGATGGACGTAGTAGCCCTGCATTTTTATTTACTCTGCATATTAGATTTGACTGAAGTCAAATTTTGTAAATTTTGACCAAGTTTAGGCCGAACACAACAAACCATAATTATTAGAGAGGGCAAACTATACATACTCTCAAATCTTTCCGATAATTGAAATTAAAATTCTTTATTTGTACACACTCTCACACGTTTCCGATAATTTGGCGCATGTGTGGTTGTTCACTTAAGGGAGGGTAGTGTACCACACGTGAAGGACAGGAAGTGCGACTAGGACGCGTGGATCATTAGTTCATCGGAAGTAGTAGTAGTTTTCTTCACTGGTACATTACATAAAGAGTTTTATTTCATACTTACACAATTTAAAACGATTGTTATGGAGAGAATAAGAAAACCACTCCACTATATATTAGTCGTATACATGAGTACTATATGGACGCAGCTTCATTGACTTAGTGCACCTGCCTTTGGGTTTATGACAGGTGGGCCCAAAATGTGGCTGGCCCACCTATCATACAGCCAAAAGCAGGTGTAGTTAAGGCACCGGAGCTCAGTCTGTAATACAATATATATATAAGCTGGAGCCTCAGCGCTTGTTCGCTCGGGTTTGCACTCTCCACACTCTCGCCGCACTACATATATATATATATATATATATATATATATATATATATATATATATATACAAATGTATATATATACACGCTGGAGGCTCGGCGTTCCTTTGCTAGGGTTTGCTATGTTCACAGTCTCTCACCCTCTTCACCAGATCTAAACAAGACTGCGTTGGCCTCTTGTCTCTCTCTCCCCCTCACAGCTGGTGAAGGAGGCGTCCGGATCCCGTCACACCGGGAAGGGGAGGAGGTGCAGTGTTCACTCTATCGCCTTCGGCGAGGGAGGCAATCCACTGCCGGCTGCGTTGTTCTCTTTCACCCAGCGCCTGTGCGGGAGGGCCACCGACCCCTTCTCCCTCACTGTCGTACGTAGTGTGGGCAGATCCGGCCTCCCGCCGCACGCCTTGCCACATCCCGACGACCCTAAGGTATAAGTTTCTTTGAAACCGTCATTTCTCTAGCTGCATGCGGATCTTTTTCAATTCTGTAGTCGAATCTAGGTCTTGGTTCAAAGAGGAAAGAAGGGTGCGGTGGGGTGGAGTATGAATCTAGGACGTGGTTCAATGAGGAAAGGAGGGAGGGAAAGTAGTATAGACTGGCTATCCAGCCGCTTTGTTGGTCGAAAAGGGAAAAGGGGGGTAACCCGAAACTGGGGAGTCGGGTAGTTTGTGAAGGACTAGATTTGCTGCCCTCATAGAGGAAAAAGGTTCAAAGAGAACAAATATGGGACCAACGCAGATACGTTGCTTGCCTACATATTCTGCATAACCCATTTATATGTGTGGATGCACATGGTGCTGGCATGTCCCGTGTCCCATGTCGCATGCAACTATTTTGCTGTTGTTAATCTACGAATGCCGCCGGAAAATTGAAGCAATGCCACTGTTAAAAGTAAATTACATTCTTTAATGAATGTTGTTTTAAGAGAATGTCTCTGTTAATATGAATCAATGCAACCGTTTTAGAAATGCTACTATCCTACTTTGTTTTCCATCAAGATAAGTTAGATGCTTCTTTTTGTCACCATTTGTTTCATCCTCCTTTATCGGCAAGTAATTGTTTCCTTTTTTACCTCTGTTAAAATAGGGGTATCTATTCAACTTGTTGCTATTGTGACATTTTGCTTCGCTACACGAAACACTTATGTTTAAGGAGTGTTTTGTGCAGTTCAACTTGAATGTCACACCGGCGACTTTGCTTAATTTTGGTGGAACTACACAAAAGGAGATCGAGATTTGCTTCTAGTCTTCCTTGTGAGTTGTTTCAAATCTTAGTCTCATCCACATGATGCTGCAATGTGCTCTAAGATGTTGTGCTACTTGTTTTGGTACTGTTTTGGATAAATGTTGAATTGTAGCTATTGAACTGCTGTCTTTTACCATTAAGTGAGCAAAAATGGTTCCAACCCAGACATGATGCTTGTTGCTTTCTTACACAAAACTCTGCATCACCCCCTTTATAAGTAGATGGAAGCACATGGTGTTGTTGCGCCCACTCTCCCTGGAACTGTTTATGCTTTTTGTTAATCTAATGCTGCTGGTAAAATTAAGCAATGCCACTTGCAGAATTAGCTACTGAATCTTAGTTCAAAACTGCAACACTTGTTAGGGATTGGCAGAATTACCATTTTTGTGGCCAAATGTTTCATCCTCCTTTATTTGCCAGTAATTGATTCCTTTTCCCCTCTGTTAAAATAGGGATATCTATTCAAGTTGTTGCTATTGCATCATTTTGCTTCGCTACATGAAACACTTATGTTTTAAGAGTATTTTGTGTAGTTCAACTTGAATGTCACACCGGCGACTTTGCTTAATTTTGGTGTAACAACACAAAAGGAGATCGAGATTTGTTTCCAGTCTTCGTGGCGAGTTGTTTCAAAACTTGGTCTCATCCACATGATGGTGCAGTGTGCTTTGAGATGTTGTGCTACTTGTTTTGGTACTGTTTTGGATAAATGGAAGCTATTGAACTGTTGTCTTTTACCATCAAGTGAGCAAAAATTGTTCCAACCCGGACATGATGCTTGTTGCTTTCTTACACAAAACTCTGCATCACCCCCTTTATAAGTAGATGGAAGCACATGGTGTTGTTGCACCCACTCTCCCCTGGAACTGTTTATGATTTTTGTTAATCTAATGACGTTGGTAAAATTAAGCAATGCCACTCGCAGAATTAACTACTGAATCTTAGTTCAAAGCAGCAACACTTGTTAGGGATTGGCAAAATTACCATTTTTGTGGCCGCATGTTTCATCCTCCTTTATTTGTCAGTAATTGATTCCTTTTTTGCCTCTGTTAAAACAGGGATATCTATTCAAGTTGTTGCTATTGCGACATTTTGCTTCGCTACGCGAAACACTTACATTTTAAGAGTGTTTTGTGCAGTTCAACTTGAATGTCACACCGGCGACTTTTGCTTAATTTTGGTGGAACTGCACAAAAGGAGATCAGATTTTCATATATGTGTTGGGATTTCGTTCAAATCGTCCTCTCGAGCTGTTTCAAATCTTGGTCAAGAAAGGTCAGTATCGACTTTCATCCACATGATGGTGCAGTGTGCTTTGAGATGTTGTGATACTTGTATTGGTACTGTTTTGGATGAATGTTGAATTGAAGCTTTAAAGATTGAGAGTTACGAGATGGCCATGGAACTGTTGGAGGTCAGCGATGCTGTGTGTGCCAAATACTTCACCATGATGCTGGATGGGACGGCTCGTACTTGGTTGAAAGGGCTGCCTGCCAATTCCATCGGGTCATGGGATGAGCTAAAAGCCCGGTTTATCCAGAACTTTAAAGATACATGCAAACAGCCCATGTCGATTGTGGATTTGGATGCTTGCACCCAAGAAGAGGGCGAGTCAATGACCCATTGGGTGCGCCGGGTCAAGGCTATCCTGCACTCATCGGATAACATCAATGCCGGCTCTGCAGTCCTAATGTTAGAGAAGAATTGTCGTTTTTTGCCTCTTAAACAGAAGCTAGGGCGGCTCAAGCGCCATTGCAATGATATGGGGGAGCTCATGGCAGCTCTAATTAAATATGCCGACACTAATAGTACCAAGCACCCCGAGTTTGATGATGAAAAGCCGAGAAAGGGAAAGAAGAGTGGTAACAACAAGGGTCAGCAGCATAACCCGGCGAGTCAGAGGGCAATGATAAGCGCAAGGTTGATAGTAATTCAGACTTTGTGGCCAATACCAACACGCAGAATAATGGTCAGTGTCGTAAGGGGAAGCCAGCTCCTCGGGCAGGTGGATCAGGTCTCAATCTTGAGCAGATGCTGAATCGGCCCTGCCCAAAGCATGGTACGCGGGAAAGACCGTCCAATCACCTTTGGAAGGATTGTCAAATTATGAAGGAGTTCAATTTTTTTGATTTATTCCAGAACAATCATGGGCTGGACAGCGGCCCAGGTTCTGGTGGAGGCAGTTCTCATGACCCGTGCTACGGTGGAGGCGGTTCTAGTTCCGATTTCCAGGGCCACCAAAACAATCAAGGTAATCAGGATGGATACCATCAATAATCCGGTCAGGGGGCTCAGCAGCAGCAGCAGTCTGGATATCAAAGTCATCCAAAGCAGTTGAATAGCGGGTAGTACAACGTATTCACCACAAGTTTATGCAAGCAGGATCAGAAGCTCCATAAAAGGGTTGTGAACACCGTTGAGCCGGCAGTCCCCCATTACTTGCGATGGTCTGAGCAACCCATTATGTGGAGTCGAGAGGATCACCCACCTCGGGTTGATAATCCGGGTCACTTGGCTTTGGTGGTGGCGCCTCAAGTTGGTGGATACAAATTCACTAAGGTACTCATGGATGGGGGTAGCAGCATCAATATCCTTTACTATGATACTTTTCGTAGCATGGGGTTGACTGACAAAAGTCTTAAGCCGTCCAATACTATTTTCCATGGGGTAGTGCTTGGTAAATCGACATATCCTGTAGGCAAGATTGATCTGGAAGTGGCCTTTGGGGATGAACATGATTCCAGGGCTGAGAGACTAACCTTTGAAGTGGTCAAGATTAAAAGCCCGTATCACACTCTCTTTGGATGGTCGGCTTATGCCAAGTTCATGGCACGACCTTGTTATGTTTGTTTGCAGCTCAAGATGTCGGGTTACAAGGGGACCATCATAGTGCATGGGAGCCGAAAAATAGCTTTGGAGTGTGAAGAAGGTGACGCTGCTTATGCTGAGTCTGTCTGTGCAACAGAGGAATTGAAGTTCTACAAAGACAATGTTGATCCGGCGGATATGACATCTTTAAAAAGCCAACTATAGAGCATGATCCGCTATTAAAATTTAAATCGGCCGATGACACTAAGCTAGTTGATTTTGTTCCTGGCAATTCATCCAAGCAGTTCAGTATCAGTGCTAACCTGGATCCAAAATAGGAAAGTGCGCTCATCGAGTTCATCCGTGAGAACCGAGACATCTTTTCATGGAAACCTTCTGATATGCCAGGTGTACTGAGGGAACTCGCTAAGCACACTCTTAATATTGATCCAAAGTTTAAGCCGGTCAAGCAATTCCTTCATCGCTTCAACGAGGAGAGGCGTAAAGCTATCGATGAAGAAGTGGCCCGGCTCTTGGCGGCTGGGTTCAATATTGAAGTTTTTCATCCTGAGTGGTTGGCTAATCCGGTGCTGGTACTTAAGAAGAATGCCACTTGGCGTATGTGTGTGGACTACACGGACTTAAACAAAGCCTGTCCGGCTGATCCTTTTGCTCTCCCTTGTATTGATCAAATCATTGATGCTACGACGGGTTGTGAGCGTTTGAGTTTTTTGGACGCTTATTCTGGTTATCATCAGATCAAGGTGGCAGTTAAAGACCAGGAGAAGGCAACTTTTATCACTCCCTTTGGAGCCTTCTGCTATGTGTCTATGCCTTTTGGGCTCAAGAGTGCCCAGGGGACTTACCAGCGATGTGTGCAGAATTGCCTTCACAGTCAGATTGGGCGCAATGTTCATGCTTATGTGGATGATATTGTGGTAAAATCCAAAGAGACGGAAACTTTAATAGATGATTTGAAGGAGACCTTCAACAATCTCTGGGTCTACAAAATGATGCTTAACCCAGCCAAGTGCATTTTTGGTGTGCCAGCAGGCAAGCTCTTGGGTTTTCTGGTTTCTAAGAGAGGCATTGAAGCTAACCCGAAGAAGATCAAGGCCATTACCTCCTTGGAGAAGCTGGTGCGTATCAATGATGTTCAACGTCTGGCAGGTCATATTGCTGCCTTAAGCTGGTTCATAAGCCGGTTGGGTGAGAAGGCTATACCACTACACCAGATGATGAAGAAAACAGATCACTTTGTCTGGAGTGATGTTGCTATTGACGCGTTTGAAGCTTTGAAGAAACAGCTAGCTGAGCCGCCAGTCCTTGTTGCTCCTATTGATAAGGAGTTGTTGTTATTATATGTGGCTGCTAATGCTCGGGCTGTTAGTGTAGCTATTGTTGTGGAACGAAAGGAAGCAGGCAAGGAATATCCGATTCAACAACCGGTTTACTATATCAGTGAAGTGCTTATTGAGTCCAAGCAGAGGTATCTGCACTGGTAGAAGCTCGTATATGGGGTGTTCATGGTCAGTCGGAAGCTTAAGCAATATTTTTTTGGGTCATCCCATCACCGTGGTTAGTTTTGCTCCCTTAGGGGATATTATTCAAAACAGAAAAGCCACAGCTCGGGTAGCCAAGTGGGCTATTGAGCTTGGACCTCATGGTTTGAAGTATATGCCTCGCACGACCATCAAGTCTCAAGAACTTGTGGATTTCATCAATGACTGGACAGAGCTGCAGATGCCTGAAGAGAATCCAGATAACACATATTGGACTATTCACTTTGATGGGTCCAGGAAATTGGAGGCTCGGGGCCTGGAGTGGTCTTAGCTTCCCCTCGAGGTGATAAGTTTTGTTATGTTTTAAGCTTGATGTTTCCATGTACTAACAATGTAGCTGAGTATGAAGCCCTGCTCCATGGTCTTCGGATGGCTAAGGAGATGAGTTTAAGCCGGTAAGATGTTTCGGCGACTCAGACTTGGTGGCTCAGCAAGTTTCAGGCAAATGGGATTCTAAGGATCCACTCATGGTGGCTTATCACCGTGAGGTTAACGCTATTGCTGGGCACTTCAAGGGTTATCAAGTGGAACACATTGATCGTGGGATAAATGAGGCAGATGATGCCTTAAGCCGGTTAGGGTCCCAGCATAAGCCAGTGCCACCTAACACTTTCTTGGATATTCTGCATAACCCTTCTGTCAAATTGCCTACAGAGGAAGATCTGGCTATTCCAGACCCGGAAGCACAATTGGTGGCGGCTCTTCACGCTATTCCTGATTGGACAGTTCCAGCTTGGCTTATATGACCCAGGGCGAGTTACCTGAGGATGAAACTTTGGCCAGATAGATAACCCGGCGGTCTAAGTCAATGACAATTGTTAACGGAGAGCTGCACCATTGCAGTGTTACTAGGGCATTTCAACGTTGCGTCTCTCCTGAAGAGGGCCGTGAAATTCTTCGCAAGATTCATGAAGGAGATTGTGGTCATCATGCCGGTTCGAAGTCTCTTGTGGCTAAAGCTTTTCGGCATGGGTTTTACTAGCTGACGGCTCATGCTGATGCACAGGATTTGGTCAGTAAATGTGATGGTTGTCAGAAATTTTCACGGCGAGCTCACATGTCGGCTCAAGAATTGAGGATGATTCCAATTACTTGGCCATTTGCAATTTGGGGGCTTGACATGGTTGGGCCTTTTAAAAGGTCCAAGGATAAAAAGATCCACCTTTTGGTGGCGGTTGACAAATTCACAAAGTGGGTCGAAGCAGAACCGGTCAGTAAGTGTGACACGGCAACAGTGGTTCAATTAATCAAAAAGGTGATTTTTCGCTTTGGTTTTCCCCACAGCATTATATTTGATAATGGCACTAATCTGTCCAAGGGTGCTATGAAAGAGTTTTGTCAACATGAGCATATTTGACTTGATGTATCGTTAGTAGCTCACCCTCAGTCCAATGGTCAAGCTGAAAGAGCCAATCAAGAAATTTTGAGAGGCATCAAGCCCCGGCTTATGGTTCCTTTGCAGAGGATGCCGGGTTATTGGGTGGAGGACTTACCTTCAGTTCTATGGAGTATCAATACTACCCCCAATAGATCTACGGGTTACACGCCTTTCTTCAGGGTTTATGGAGTAGAGGCAGTTCTTCCTAGTGACGTCCGTCATGACTCGTCCCGTGTGGCGGCTTATGTTGAAGCTGATAATGAAAAAGCACGTTGGGATGCACTTGACCTGTTAGATGAGGAGCGTGACCTTGCGGCGGCTCGTTCGGTGATTTACCAAAATATCTACGCCGTTATCACAGCCGCCGGGTTAAGACCAGAACCTTTCAAGAAGGTGACTTGGTGCTCCGGCTTATCCAGGATCAAACTGATATGCACAAGCTATCCCCACCGAGGGGGTCCTAGATTAGGAGGTATCCGGATAGCCGTACTATATACTTTGGCCGGACTGATGGGCCGTGAAGATACAAGACTCAAGACTTCGTCCCGTGTCCGGATGGGATTCTCCTTTGCGTGGAAGACAAGCTTGGCGATCCGGATATTAGATCTCCTTCTTTGTAACCGACTTTGTGTAAACCCTAGCTCCTTCCGGTGTCTATATAAACCGGAGGGTTTGGTCTGTATAGGGACAATCATAACCATCATAGGCTAGCTTCTAAGGTTTAGCCTCTACGATCTCGTGGTAGATCAACTCTTGTAATACTCATATCATCAAGATCAATCAAGCAGGAAGTAGGGTTTTACCTCCATCGAGAGGGCTCGAACCTGGGTAAAACATCATGCCCCTTGCCTCCTGTTACCATTAGCCTTAGACGCACAGATCGGGACCCCCTACCCGAGATCCGCCGGTTTTGACACCGACATTGGTGCTTTCATTGAGAGTTCCTCTGTGTCATCGATGCAAGGCTCGATGGCTCCTTTAATCATCAACAACAACGCGGTCCAGGGTGAGACTTTTCTCCCCGGACAGATCTTCATGTTCGGCGGCTTCGCACTGCGGGCCAATTTGCTCGGCCATCTGGAGCAGATCGACAGCTACGCCCCTGGCCGTCAGGTCAGGTTCGGAAACTTGAAATATATGGCCGATATCCGTGGAGACTTGATCTTCGACGGATTCAGGCCTACGCCAGGAGCGCCGAACAATCACGATGAGCATGGCTTAGACCTGTTGTCGGACAATACTCGGGATATCGCACCTGCAGGAGCCCCGGACCTAAATCCGGGGCAGATTGCATCGTCCGAGGACGGGTGGATGGACCCCACCCCAGAGACCGCACACTCATCGGCGGTAGAGCCGAACACATACTTCATCCCCAAGGAAGCCTGTGTCTCCGGACCCCTGGACTCGTGTCCGGTTGTAGGTCCCAGACCGCGCGCCCCCGAGCCCGCTGATTCTGGCTGGGCTCCGGTAATGTAATTCGCCGCTGCGGATATCTTCCAGCACTCGCCCTTTGGCGACATGTTGAACTCATTAAAATCTCTCTCTTTGTCAGGAGACTCTTGGCCGAACTATGTCCGGCTCAGGCAGGAAGAAGGCGACGAAGAAACTCGTTGCCCACCCACCACCCACTTCATAGCCACTATCGACGACATGACAGACATGCTTGACTTCGACTCCGATGACACCGACGATATGGATGTCAGCACAAGAGACGATTCAGAACCACCACCCACGGGGCGCTGGACTGCCACCTCATCATATGATATATACATGGTGGTTACGCCTAAGGAGGACGATGGCGACAAAACGAAGGATAAAACCCCCGGACAAAAGCAAAAATGACAGTGCAGACGCTGCTCCAAGTCCAGCCATAGTAAAAATAGCGATAACAGCGCTAGAAAGATCGACACCCCAGTCAACTCCAAAGGCAACAACAACCCAACGATGGAGCAGGATGAGCCAGGTTGTAACACCCCGGTGTAATGATGCTACAATAACCCTTGGGGTTAAGCTAATCATTTTGCTAAACAAGTGTTCGATCATCATTGTCTCCTCTCTCTTTTAAATTCCAGTTGAATTCAATTTAAATTATGAGTGAAATTCAAAATGCTCAGACATGAACACAAAAATGTTCATCATGTGCCAAATAATCCACAACTAATATTGGTGGTGAACCAACATTTTTGCAAAAGGTTTAAGTGGCCTAAGCTACTTAAAGCAGTGACCTAAGCAATAAATTAAATGCCCTTTTAATTTATAAAATTGGCAACTATTCCAAAAGCCTCCCACCCTTTTTGTGGTAGTGCAATATACTTCTTTGAAATTATTTGGCCAATGGCATAATTTTTGCAAACTCTTTATTGGCTAAAAAGAAAAGGCAAAAGCTGCTGGAAAAAGAAAAAGGGAAAGCAAAAAAAAGGGCAAAGGGGCCAGAGCCCCTGGCCTCCTAGTGGGCTTCGGCCCACCCGAGCCAACTGGCCCAGGCTAGGCCGGCCCACTCCCCCCTGTCATCTTCCCCCTCCTCCACTGTGCGAGCGACCGCGCGCGCACGTCGCTGCCGAACCACTTCGCCGGCAACGCCGCTACAGGCGCCGCGGGGAGGATAAGGGCAGCCCGACGCCTCGGGCTCCCTCCCCACTCGCCCACTTGCCCCCTCTCCCCCAGATCCAGCCCTCCCCTCTCCCTCTCCTTCGTTCTGGAGAGGAGACCGACGCATTCGCCGCCGTTCTCCGTCGTCCTCGCGGCCACCAAGACCCGTTCGCCTCGCCGACCTGTCCAACCGCTCTGCCTCCCTCGGCTACACCTCCCCGACGAGCTGCAAGATGCCGGGCGCCCCCGAACGCTCCCCCGGCCTCGTCTTCCACTTCGGATCACAGGAGCTCGCCGGCATCGATCCACTGCACTGCAGCTCCTAAACCTCCGAGGGAAACCGTGTGTGCCGCCCGGGGAGCCCCGCTTCTCCTCCCCTCGCTCCCCTAGCCTCTTGCGCTACCATAGCCACCGCGCCGCCATGGCCGAGCTCGGCTCCGCCGAGCAGCTGGCCGCCGTCGTTGCCATGCTCGCCTGAGCATGGGGACGTGCTCAGTGCAGCCCGCCGAGGCCGCCCGTGCCGCTTGCCCACCTCGTCGACCCCCGTAGCGCGATCCCGACGAGGTCCCGAATCCCACCGCCGCCTCCACTCGTCACCGAGGGTGATTTCCTCTTTAACCACTTCCGATACGACTCTATCATGCAACCCCTCAAGTGTGAACCTTGGGGGTGATTCCTCTTACATTCACCTTGATGATTACATCGAGTGGAATTCACCGGGGGTGATTCCTTGGGTTTTCCCCTTGATGTTTGGACACACGGATACTTGGACTTTACAACTGTTACTTGGAAGGGCGGGTCAACCCTGAGGGGTACCCGCGAGTGATGTGGAGACGGGTTGACCTAGAGGGTGCCCGCAAGATAATTACGAGGCGTAGCCGGGCATTCCTAGCCCTTGCCGCAAGTCCTCGAGACGGGGCAACGGGGTCACATCTTTCGTGAGTCTCTGCTTGTTACCGCGCGTTCCTAATCCACTACGATTTGGATATTTGATCCGAGGGGCCTCTGGCCTGATAGCACTAACCATCACGTGGGCATAGTATGGGCGTTCTGCGTCGTATACATCAGCCGAAGCTTAATAGACGTCAGCGACTGAGCGGCGCGCGCCGGGTTGGACTACGTAAGCACCTGCCTTGTGGAAGGAGGTAGCTAGGTCTGTTCACCGCCCGTGTACGCAACGTGCAGGAGTTCCCGGGGAGATGGCCCATGACCCCTGGGGGCATAGGTTTAGTCCGGTGTGTTGGCCTCTCTATTAAGCCTAGGTCGGGTTACGACGTATTGTTTGGACGAGGCCGGGCATGACCCAGGAAAGTGTGTCCGGCCGGAGTTAAGCGAGCGTGGTGGGTAAGTTGGTGCACCACTGCAGGGAGAACTAATCTATGCATAGCCTGTACTACGGTAACGGACACTTGGAGTTGTATCCCGATCGATACAACTAGAACTGGATACTTGTGATGAGAATTGGATTGTGATGAGGTGATAACCAGATAGTATGGCTCTGGGATTTCTTTCTCACAGGGAGTCGAGAAAGGATCACCGGCCGATGTTGATAACACTTCTACTACTTTACTTTATGCTACTCTACTCCCTCCGGTTGCTGCAAGATGGTGGTTTCCAGAAGATGCTAGTCTTCGATAGGACTAGGCCTTCTCTCTATTCTAGCATTTCTGCAGCCCAGTCCACATATACAGCCTTCCTTTGATAATTTTGCATATGTAGTGTAGATCCTTGCTTGCGAGTACTTTGGATGAGTACTCACGGTTGCTTTGCTTCCCCTTTTCCCCCTTCTTTCTTCTTTCTGGTTGTCGCAACCAGATGGTGGAGCCCAGGATCCAGACGACACCACCGACGACTAGTACTACCCCGAGGGTGCCTACTACTACGTGGAGGCCGCCGACGACCAGGAGTAGTTAGGAGGCTCCCAGGCAGGAGGCCTTGCCTTTTCGATCGTTGCTGCTTTTCTGCTAGCCTTCTTAAGGCGAACTTGTCTAACTCGTGTCTGTACTCAAATATTGTTGCTTCCGCAGACTCTTGTGTATTCGAGCTTATGTATTCGAGCCCTCGAGGCCCCTGGCTTGTAATATAAAGCTTATATTATTTTTAATTTGTGTCTAGAGTTGTGTTGTGATATCTTCCCGTGAGTCCTTGATCTTGATCGTACACATTTGCGTGCATGATTAGTGTACGATTGAATCGAGGGCGTCACAAGCCAGGTCACGCCGAACACAGCCCAGAGCAGATGCCCTATCACAGTGATACCGAGGGACGTACTCAGCAAACCGCCCCGGGACAGGAGCACAGTCCGGACAACGACGCATTCATCATGCCGGAAACACGTTCGGAACGAGATAACCTCCACAGAAGGCTTATGGCCACTGCGAGAAGTCTAAAGAAGCAGAAGCAAAAGCTTAAAGCCGCACAGGAAACGCTCAATCGCAGATGGAATAAAGTGCTAGACACTAAAGAAAAATACGGCGATGATCGCCACACAAAGAGCTACCCAAAGTGCAGGTTGCTGCCAGAATTCGACGACGAGGCCGTTCCACCGAAGAATAATACGGCCAGTAGGCTGGACCAACCACTTCATAACCGTAATAGAGCAGCTATTGACGCCACACACGATTTACGTGAGCTCCTGGATAAAAAGGCCAGCGCAACGAGGTCCATCTACGGATCTAGAGGACACGCCCCGGCGCAGGACTATGGTCACCAAAATGATCAGACTGATCAAGTACCAATTTCGAATCAGCACCAGACGCAACAACAGCCATTGGCATGCCACAACACGTCCAGATACAGAGGGGTTGCCCACCCTCTGTGCTTCACCGAAGAGGTATTGGACCACGAATTTCCATAGGGTTTTAAACCTGTGAACATAGAGGCATATGACCGAACGACAGACCCCGGGGTCTGGATTGAGGATTTTATCCTGCATATCCACATGGCTCGTGGGGACGACCTCCACGCCATCAAATACCTTCCCCTCAAGTTGAAGGGACCAGCTCAGCACTGGTTAAAAAGCCTCCCCGAAAACTCAATCGGAAGTTGGGAGGAACTTGAGGATGCTTTCAAGTCCAATTTTCAAGGAACCTATGTCCGACCTCCGGATGCTGATGATTTAAGTCACATGATTCAACAGCCCAGAGAGTCCGCCCGCAAGCTTTGGAATAGATTCCTCACTAAGAAGAATCAAATTGTCGATTGTCCGGATGCCGAAGCCCTAGCGGCCTTCAAGCACAGTATCCGGGATGAGTGGCTCGCCAGACACCTCAGCCAAGAAAAGCCAAGGACAATGGCAGCCTTAACAAGCCTTATGACCCGCTTTTGCGCGGGTGAAGACAGCTGGTTGGCCCATAGAGGCACCAGCGACCCAGGCACATCCGAAATCAGGGATGGCAACGGGAAGCCACGGCGCAATAAAAACAATCGTCGAAACAAGGAAGAAAGTCCGGACAACACAACGGTCAACGCTAGATTCAGGGGCTCTCGACCCGGTCAACAAAAGAAGCCATTTAAAGGCAGCAAGGAGGGACCGTCCGGCCTGAACAAAGTCCTGGACAGACTGTGCCAAATTCATGGCACCCCCGAAAAACCTGCGAACCACACTCATAGAGAACGCTGGGTCTTTAAGCAGGCCGGCAAATTAAATGCCGAACACAAGGGAAGGGAAACACCAAGTGAAGACGAGGATGAGCCTCGCCAGCCGAACACTGGGGGATAGAAAAAATTCCGACCAGAGGTAAAAACAGTAATGATCCACGCGACTCGCATACCCAAGAGAAGGCGCGAACGCGTGCTTAGAGACGCATACGCTATAGAGCCCGTCGCCCTCAAACTTAACCACTGGTCGGCCTGCCCGATCACCTTCGATCACAGGGACTACCCGACTAGTATGCGGCACGGAGGATCAGCGGCCTTGGTGCTCGACCCAATAATTGACGGATACCATCTCACTCGCGTCCTCATGGACGGCGGCAGTAGTCTTAATCTAATATACCAGGACACTGTCTGTAGGATGGGGATAGACCCATCCAGAATCAGCCAAAATAACACCACCTTTGAAGGGGTGATACCAGGCGTTGAAGCCCGCTGCAGGGGCTCCCTCGTACTAGAGGTGGCATTCGGTTCCCCAGGCAACTTCAGAAGCGAAGAACTACTCTTCACCATTGTCCCCCTCCAAAGTGGTTATCACGCATTGCTCGATAGAACGGCCTTCGCCCGCTTCAACGCAGTACCGCACTATGCCTACCTTAAACTCAAGATGCCCGGTCCACGTGGCGTCATCACCGTTAACGAAAATACAGAACGTTCCTTACACGCGGAATAGTATGCGACGGCTCTAGCAACCGGACTCTAAGCGGCCTCTAATATCAGAATGCATGACTGATCGGTAAGACCACGGACACGGTTAGACGAGTCCGGCAGCCCAGATAAACCTGAGCTGGGTGCCATACATGTAATCCCATAGAGGACACCAGGGGGCTATAGATATTTAATAAAGCCCAACTCTTGGCTTGACCTTATTAATAGGCCAACGTCTTACACTTCTACTATCCATTGATGATAGCCAACTCTTCGCATGCTTACGTCATACTCTTCTACATGAGTTTTCCTTTTTACAGACACCATTCGTGCGATACCCTCCCAGGACACGGCACAACGGAGACAAAGGCGCAGACGTGTAGCAGGGCCCCGCTCAAAGGTTTCTCTTTAGATTAAGCCGCTGTGTAAACCTTTTTTATTGTCTCTTGTTGCTTACACATCCCATGGGTACTACACCCATAGAGGATACTGCCATTATTGGCATTTCGCCATGACAAACTAATGCACGCACCTGGAAATACAGGGTTCATAATAAAGGACATTACTTAGCCCAGTATATGTTATAAAGTCCGAATACCTTCAGGAGTGTTCGGCGTCGCGAGTTTGGCCTTATATGCATCAGCTCTGAATCATGTCTTTGGTCAAATGTTGGGTTTGCCCGGCTCCTGGGTTTGCCGCCTTATGTCCTGTTCTTATCGGCTAAGGCAGCCAAAGGAGAACTACTGCGATTGTGCCCTGGTTATTCCGGATGAGCGCCTCAGTAGAGAAATCCGAAAACTGACTGTCATGATATAGCGAGAGACTGTTCAACCACTCGAAGACTTATCAGAATCTTTAGGACTCCTCCGCATTAACGAAGGACCGTTTCCCGATCATGTACACACGCGCCCGTATTCGGATGCACGCAAAGGTACCAGGGGCTACATAGTAGCCCCACCGTCAAACTCCTATGGCTAAGTGAAAGTGTTAAAGCTATATAGTCCGATTTCCTAGTTCGACGTGCGATCACCTCCTTAATGGACCAAGAAGTTGGATCAAGTGTGATTACGCATATTTTCACGAACACCCCCGCATTGTATGCGTGGGGGCTGAAGCCAACGACTGCTAACTTTCAGATTACATATATACATAAAACAGCCGCACAGGAGGCACAATAGCACTTTCGGGCGAAAAGTATAAACATAGCCTCCATAATTACAATAAAATTGTTTTTACAATGAAACGATTTGTCACTCGAACATGACATTCTTCGAGCACCGTGCCTCTATTAAGCGAGCATCTTATGTTACCTGCTCCAAGTAGTGCTCGGCCGGATCCTGGCTTCCCGTCGGATTCTGGGTCGCAATGATGGTGGCCTCCATGTGTGTCCAATATGCTTTAACGCGGGCAAGAGCCATCCGTGCACCCTCTATGCATGCCGACCTCTTCATGGCATCGATCCGCGATACGACACCAAGGAATTGTTGCACTAAACCAAAATAACTGTCCGGCTTCGGCCCCTTCGGCCATAGTTGGTGTATTACAGACCGTATTGCAAGACCGAACAGTCTATGGAGGTCGGCCACAGTAGCCATCCTCTCACTCAACGGCACTGGGCGTGTTGGAGCACTGAATTGCGACCAGAACAGCTTTTCCACTTCATTATCTTTTTGATCCTCGAAAAACTTCGCCGCATCAGCCATACTCTTCGCCAGATCCGCATACATGTCCGCAGGACTCCAGTGTCGATCCAGAGGAGTGTACTTGGGATCTAATAATTTCATCCGCAATAAATAGGAGTTTCCAGCCGTGATTTCTCCGGCCTGTCAAAGCTCCTCCCGTGCATCCCTAATTTCGGAACGCGTCTCCTTGGCCGCATCAAGGGCCTTCTTCAGGTCAGCCGAATTAGCCTTATTCTCTTTTTCAAGGAGCCCATACCGATTGGCGGCGTTTTTCAGCTCCACAGCCATCTCGGCTATTTTGTCTTTGCTTCGGCGATGAGCAGCATGTTCGGCTCTCAACTCTTCGGCTGCCTTTAGGGCAGCCGCATTGCTAGCTCGGGCTTGTTCCTTGGCCAGGGCAAGTTCCGCCCTCAGGGCTTCCACGGCAGCAGCTCTGTCTACAATCCAAGCATATAACATTAACATTATGCTCCTCCTAGTTTTTCCTATAACAAATAAGGAAAGCAAAGCACTTACCTTGTGATTCATTAAGCCGCTCGTTCACAAGTGTGATATCGGCATCAATAACTCCAATATGTCACCTCAGTTCGGCGACTTCAACGGACTGGTCGGCTGCCGGACCCTTAGCCACCTGTGCATAAACACAGTATGATCATTACTCAATGATGTGATCCTCCGTTTGCCGCCTTTGTCAGGAAACCAGAGTCTCAGGGGCTACTATCCATATGGAGCACACCTAGTGCGTGCGCCACAATCAAGAATTGCGTATTTCATTACGTACCTCAAAGCCTCTGAGCAGGCTCGTAAAAGCTTCATTCAACCCGCTTGTGGTAGATGAAATCTTCGCAAGCACCGTGCTCATTAATGAACGGTGATCCTCCGAGAAAGCAGCTCGCTCCATAAGGCCCGTCAGCGTATCCGGCCGGTTGCCGAACTGTGCTGGACCTTTCTTATTGCCCCCATGGGAGCCGAACGCTCCGGGCTCAAGGCGGCCGAAGTACTAGCTTCTGGCCTAGGCAAATCTGGACTCCTCCGTGATGACACCTCGGGGTCGCCCGCCCCATGAGGCGGAGAGGTTGGTGGGGTTTCACTCTCCATCATCTATGGAAGGAGATCCCCCGAAGACAAACTCTGTCGAGAAGAGCTGCTAGCCGGACTGCAAAGAATGGATCCTAGTTACTATTCTCGGAGGAGGAAGCACTAGCTTTGTATTTACGATTAACTTACAGCTCGACTGAGGGCTGGCCCGTTTGCGGGCATGGCGTGGTGAAGACGCCCTTCGGGGCAGGGCCCCCTCGTGAAGTTTTCTTCCCTTGTCTGGGCACCTCCGTCTCCAAGTCTTTGGAGGCGGCCCTCTTCTTCCCGCGAGGGGAGGAGACCTTAGATTCCCCTCCCCGACTATCCTCCTTTGGGGAGGTAGCAATTCCCCCGGTTTGGATGTGCAATGTGTGAACTTCTGCTTCTCTGTTCTTCCCTTCGTCTTTCCCCGAGGGCACTTTACTTAGCACACGACCAAGCATCTTGGCTATGGCGGGACTACGCGAGCCTTCGGGAAGTGGCGCCGGACACCTAATTCTCTCCGCCTTGCTGAGCCATTCCTGGCCACGGAGGATTTTCAGAATAATGTTATGATAACTATAAACGAAGTGTTCGGTTTCTAGGTTACTTACTTGGGTATCTGGGCGGTTGCAGCTCAGGCCCGCATCCTCGGTGGTGTCCGGACACTTTATTTGTGGTCTGAAGAATAACTTACACATTCCTTCGAGCGTCATGCCGAAGAAGTGCAGAATAGTCCGCGGACCTTCCGGATTGAACTCCCACATCCGGAGAGGCCGGCGTTTGCACGACAACATCCGTCGGACTAGCATTACCTGAATTATGCTGACAAGGCTAATGTCCCTCTTAAGAAGCTCCCAGATGCGGCTCTGCAAGGTTGGTACATCATTAGCAGGCCCCCAATCCCGTCCTACATTGGCCCATGACGCCAGTTGAGGCCTCTGGGAGCTGTGACGTAAAACCACCTCCGCTGCCATAGATCGGACACCTCTGGGAAGGAGCCCTCTGGCCATGGGGCGTCAGCGTTCCTGCTTATTGCAGCACCTCCGCACTCCATGTGTCGCCCCTCAATCATCTTCGGCTTCACATTGAAGGTCTTGAGCCATAAGCCGAAGTGCGGGGTGACGTGGAGAAAAGCCTCGCACACAACGATGAACGACGAGATGTGAAGGACGGCATCCGGAGCTAGATCATGAAAATCTAGCCCATAATAGAACATGAGCCCTCTCACAAAGGGATCAAGGGTGAAGCCTAAGCCACGGAGGAAGTGAGAAACAAATACGATGCTCTCGTTGGGCTCGGGAGTAGGGATGACCTGCCCTGGAACAGGAAGCCTGTGCTTGACCGAATGCTGGAAATGAGCCCAAGAATGAATGGCCCCTGAGAAGGCCGAAAGATAACATGGGCTGGAAACGGCACAATGGAATAATGGGCCGTTAATGGATATAAAGTGATACACTATTCATTACGGGCTAGTTTCACCATGGGCCGTTAATGGGCCAAGAGTTACAAAGGGCCTCATATGGGTCGAAAGACGTCATGGGCCATACATGGGCCGGAAGTTAAAACGGGTTGGAATCATATTGGACGGCCCAGATGACGCTATTGGGCCTAATTCGGAGAGGTCGTAACGGGCCCTCGGTTAGCGGGCTGTAAATGGGCTATATGCAAACATGCCATTAACAGGCTTTCCATGGGCCGGCCCGCCACCTTTTGACCAAGTCAAACGGACTGGCCTTTTCACAGGAATGGGCCTCTGTTGGGCCGTGCCACGTGTCGACATATCATAGGCGCCTTGGGTCCAATGAGTAGATGACATCTGTCCCAACGGCGAGCCGACACGTGTTTCCTCAAGCCAATGATGATTTTACATGTGGAAAATCCCCATTGGTCGGGGCTGTTAACGGGTTATCGGATCCAAAACCGGACCCGATAGCTTAATGGCGTTCCGTTATGGTGGATGCCACGTGTCGGTCACCCTTGACGAAAGCACTTCTGTGACGCGCGATTTATCGTCATGGAAGTGGACACTTCCGTGATGATAATTTTGGTAATGTCATGGAACACTTCGACGACAACACAGGTATGACTATCTTGATTCTATCATAAAATCGTCTTGGATGTACATGCATGACCAAACACGACCTACTGTGACAAACACGTATCATCACAGAAGTGTATTTTTGGTAGTGACGATAGATGCTGATGGTAATATCACTGTCTATAAAGCTCGACTTGTTGCGAAAGGTTTTTGACAAGTTCAAGGGCTTGACTATGATGAGACTTTCTCACCTGTAGCGATGCTTAAGTCTGTCTGAATCATGTTAGCAATTGTCGCATTTTATGATTGTGAAAACTAGCAAATGGACGTCAAAACTGCATTCCTTAATGAATTTCTTAAAGAAGAGTTGTATATGATGCAACCAGAAGGTTTTGTCGATCCTAAAGGTGCTAACAAAGTGTGCAAGCTCCAGCGATCCATTTATGGACTGGTGCAAGCATCTCGGAGTTGGAATATATGCTTTAATGATGTGATCAAAGCATACAGTATTATACAGACTTACGGAGAAGCCTATATTTAGAAGAAAATGAGTGGGAGCTCTATAGCATTTCTGATATTATATGTGGATGACATATTGCTGATTGGAAATGATACAAAATTTCTGTATAGCATAAAAGGATACTTGAATAAGAATTTGTTTAATGAAAGACCTCAGTGAAGCTGCTTATTTATTGGGCATCAAGATCTATAGGGATAGATCAAGATGCTTAATAGGACTTTCACAAAGCACATACCTTGACAAAGTTCTAAAGAAGTTCAAAATGGACCAGTCAAAGAAAGGGTTCTTACCTGTGTTGCAAGGTGTGAAGTTGAGTAAGGCTCAAAGCCCAGCCACAGAAGAAGATAGAGAGAGAGTGAAAGTCATTCCCTATGCCTCAGCCATAGGTTCTATAATGTATGCCATACTGTGTACCAGACCTGATGTGTGCCTTGCCATGAGTTTGGCAAGGGGGTACAATAGTGATCCAGGAATGGATCACTGGACAGTGGTAAAAATTATCCTTAGGTACCTAAAGTGGAATAAGTAAATGTTTCTAGGTTATGGAGGTGATAAAGAGTTCGTCGTAAAGGGTTACATCGATGCAAGCTTTGACACAGATCCATATGACTCAGAGTCTATCTGGATACATATCAAACATGGGAGCAATTTGCTAGAGTAGCTCCATGCAGAGCATTGTAGACATAGAAATTTTCAAAATACATACGGATCTGAATGTGGCAGACCCGTTGACTAAACCTCTCTCACAAGCAAAAAATGCTAACACCTTAGAACTTATTGGGTGTTAATCACATGGTGATGTGAACTAGATTATTGACTCTAGTGCAAGTGGGAGACTGTTGGAAATATGCCCTAGAGGCAATAATAAAGTGGTTGTTATTATATTTCCTTAATCATGATAAAGGTTTATTATTCATCCCAGAATTGTATTGACCGGAAACTTTAATACATGTGTGGATACATAAACAAATCCCGTGTCCCTAGTGAGCCTCTACTAGACTAGCTCATTGATGAAAAGATGGTTAAGGTTTCCTAACCATAGACATGTGTTTTCACTTGATAACAGGATCACATCATTAGGAGAATGATGTGATGGACAAGACCCATCCATTATCTTAGCATATGATCATTTAGTTTATTGCTACCGCTTTCTTAATGTCAAATACATATTCCTTCGACCATGAGATCATGCAACTCCCGGATACCGGAGGAATGCCTTATGTGCTATCAAACGGCACAACGTAACTGGGTGATCATAAAGATGCTCTACATGTATCTCTGAAGGTGTCTGTTGAGTTGGCATGGATCGAGATTGGGATTTGTCACTCCGTGTATCGGAGAGGTATCTCTAGGCCCTCTTGGTAATACAACATCACAAGAAGCTTGCAAGAAAAGTGACTAAGGAGTTAGTTATGAGATGATGTATTATAGAACAAGTAAAGAGACTTGCCGGTAATGAGATTGAACTAGGTATGGAGATATCTATGATCGAATCTCGGGCAAGTAACATATCGACAAATAAAGGGAACTATGTATGTTCTCATAAAGGTTTGACTGATAAAGATCTTCGTAGAATATGTAGGAACCAATATGGGCATCCAGGTCCCGCTATTGGTCATTGACCAGAGAAGCGTGTCGGTCACGTATACATCATTCTCGAACCTGTAGGGACCGCACGCTTAATGTTCGTTGATGATATAGTATTATATGAGTTAAGTGAAATAGTGAACGAATGTTATTCGGAGTCCGGATGAGATCACAGACATGACGAGGAGCTACCGAATGGTCCAGAGGTAAAGATTGACATATAGGATGACAGTTGGTCACCGGGAAGGTTTTGGGAAGTACCGGGTATTTATCGGAGTGCTGGAAGGGGTTCCGGAAGGCCACCACAAGTGGTGGGCCTTATGGACCAAAAGGGGGAGCACACCAGCCCAGAAAGGGGGCTGGTGCACCCCCACCACCCCTGCCCATGCGCCAAGGAAGGAGGGAAGGAAGGGGAGTCGCCCTAAGGCAGCCAGGCCCCCTTTCCTACCCCCCATGTCCATATATGGAAGCGGGGTGCGGCTAGGCAGACGCCTAGGGCAGCCGCCAGCCATTTGGGGCGCGCCCTAGGGCTGCCTCCTCTCTCTCTCTCTCTCTATATATATATATATAATATATATATATATATGAGAGGAGGAAGAGAGGAAACACACATGACGATCCCCAAGACGTGTGCGGCACCCCGTCTCCCTCTAGTTCTAGTTCCTCCTTCGTCCACGTCCGTTGTGCTTGGCGAAGCCCTGTGGATAGTTTCACTACCTCCGTCACCATGCCATCATGCTGCCGGAACTCATCTACTACTTCGCCTCTCTTGCTGGATCGAGAAGGCGAGGACATCATCGAGCTGAACGTGTGCTAAACGTGGAGGTGCCGTACGTTCGGTACTTGATCCGGGTAGATCATGAAGGTGTACGACTACATCAACCTCGTTGATAAATGCTTCCGCTTAGCGATCTACAAGGGTATGTAGATGCTCTCCCCCTCTTCATAGCTATGCATCTACATGGATAGATCTTGCCTGTGCATAGAATTTTTTTGTTTTCGTTCCCCAACACGATTAGCTCTGGACGGTGAACCGCTGCCTGATTGTGAAGACCGTACGCTTGCAACCAAGTAGAGAGGTCGTGCTTTCGGTCTTCCATTCGAGGGATCATTTGAGGGCGTTTCAAGGGATCATCATCAATGGTACAAGGGACTCTGTGGGAGTCCTGGACTAGGGGGTCCTCGGTTGTCCGATCTATTGGATGTGGGCCGAACTGATGGGCCGTCGGATACAAGACATAAGATCAGCCCTCGTGCCCGGTAGGGACTATGGTATGTGTGGATCGCAAGTATAGGTGTCCAAATATGATATTCCTTTCTATAAAACTGACTTTGTACAACCCTAGGCCCCTCCGGTGTCTATATAAACCGGAGGGTAGATCGGAGGCAGGATCAGAACATTGTTAGGCTAGCTAATCTAGGGTCCTTTGTACATAGTTACCATTTGTGCTCAGACATACAACTTGGTCCCCCTACCCGAGATCTACCGGTTTTGACACCGACATTGGTGCTTTCATTGAGAGCTCCGCTGTATCGTCGACAAAAGGATTGATGGCTCGCTTATTTCATTAACAATAATGCTGCGTCCAAGGAAATCTTTCTCCCTGGCCAGGTCTTCGTGTTCGGTGGCTTTGTGCTTCGTGCCAACTCGATCGGCCGCCTCGAGCAGGTCGATAGTAACGCCCCCGGCCACCAGACCAGGTTTGGATACCTGAACTATGTTGCTGACATCCAAGGAGACCTAGTCTTCGAGGGGTTCATGGCCTCGGCCGCCACTCTGTGTCCCCGTCGAGGAGACTCTTCGGATCCCCTGTTAGATCCCGTCCATGGGTCAACACCCTGATGTCTACTACACAACATTCTTCTTGTAGACGTTGTTGGGCCTCCAAGTGCTGAGGTTTGTAGGACAGTAGCAAATTTCCCTCAAGTGGATGACCTAAGGTTTATCAATTCGTGGGAGGCGTAGGATGAAGATGGTCTCTCTCAAACAACCCTGCAACCAAATAACAAAAAGTCTCTTGTGTCCCCAACACACCCAATACAATGGTAAATTGTATAGGTGCACTAGTTCGGCGAAGAGATGGTGATACAAGTGCAATATGCATGGTAGATATAGGTTTTTGTAATCTAAAAATATAAAAACAGCAAGGTAACTAATGATAAAAGTGAGCGTAAACGGTATTGCAATGGTAGGAAACAAGGCCTAGGGTTCATACTTTCACTAGTGCAAGTTCTCTCAACAATAATAACATAATTGTATCATATAACTATCCCTCAACATGCAACAATGAGTCACTCCAAAGCCACTAATAGCAGAGAACAAACGAAGAGATTATGGTAGGGTACGAAACCACCACTAAGTTATCCTTTCTGTTTTATCTATTCAAGAGTCCGTAGTAAAATAACATGAAGTTATTCTTTCCGTTCAATCTATCATAGAGTTCATACTAGAATAACACCTTAAGACACAAATTAACCAAAACCCTAATGTCACCTAGATACTCCATTGTAACCTCCAGTATCTGTGGGCATGATTATACAATATGCATCACACAATATTAGATTCATCTATTCAACCAACACAAAGTACTTCAAAGAGTGCCCCAAAGTTTCTACCGGAGAGTCAAGACGAAAACGTGTGCCAACCCCTATGCAAAGGTTCATGGGCGAAAGCCGCAAGTTGATCACCAAAACATACATCAAGTGGATCACGTGATATCCCATTGTCACCACAGATAAATACGGCAAGACATACATCAAGTGTTCTCAAATCCTTGAAGACTCAATCCGATAAGATAACTTCAAGAGGAAAACTCAATTCATCACAAGAGAGTAGAGGGGGAAAAACATCATAAGATCCAACTATAATAGCAAATCTCGCGATACATCAAGATCGTGCCATAGAGAGAACACGAGAGAGAGAGAGATCAAACACATAGCTACTGGTACATACCCTCAGCCCTGAGGGTGAACTACTCCCTCCTCGTCATGGAGAGTGCCGGGATGATGAATATGGCCACCGGTGATGGATTCCCCCTCCGACAGGGCGCCGGAATGGGCTCCCGAGAGGTTTTTGGTGGCTACAGAGGCTTGCGGCGGCAGAACTCCCGATCTATCTTCGTATTTGATGTTTTTAGGGTATATGGGAATATATAGGCGAAAGAAGTCGGTCGAGGGAGCCTCGAGGGGCCCACAAGACAGGGGGTGCGCCTAGGGGGTGGGCGCGCCCTCCTATCTCCTAGCCTCCTCGAACCTTCCCTGGCTTGTAATCCAAGTCTCCCGGATCATATCCTTTCCAAAAATCACGCTCCCGAAGGTTTCATTCTGTTTGGACTCCGTTTGATATTCCTTTTCTTCGGAATACTGAAACAGGCAATAAAATAGCAATATGGGCTGGGCCTCCGGTTAATAGGTTAGTCCCAAAAGTAATATAAAAGTGTATAACAAAGCTCGTAAACATTCAAAAAAGATAATAAAATAGCATGAATGCTTCATAAATTATAGATACGTTGGAGACGTATCAGCATCCGCAAGCTTAATTCCTGCTCGTCCTCGAGTAGGTAAATGAAAAAAGAAAGAATTTATGAAGTGTGAATGCTAGCAGGTGCACAAGTTTGATCAATGATAATTTCAATCACCTTTTATAGCATGATTATATGTCATAACAGTAGTTCATCTCATAAAACTTCTCATGAACAAGTAACAAGCAATTCACATGTTAAAGCATAGACCATAAACTTTCTTGAAAACTAGCAAACTTCATTCTTAGTCATCAAACAATTGTAATTCATCTTATTTTCAGGAAGGGTCTATGTCAGAGCTTTGATTTAGCAAACTCCACATACTCAACTATCATATAGTCTTCTACAATTGCTAACACTCACGCAATACTTATGGTTATGGAGTCTTAATCGGACACTGAGAAAGATAGGGGCTTAGAGTGTTGCCTCCCAACGTACTCACCTTTGGGTCATGTCAACAATAATAGTTCATGCTAACTTACATCCAATTGGATACATATATCAGGATCTTTCCAACATGAGGTGCTTGCCAAAGGATAAAATGAAAAAGTGAAAGGTGAAGATCACCTTGACTCTTGCATAAAGTAAAAGACATAAAGTAAAAGATAGGCCCTTCGCAGAGGGAAGCAGAGGTTGTCATGCGCTTTTATGGTTGGATGCACAAAATCTTAATGCAAAAGAACGTCACTTTATATTGCCACTTGTATATGGACCTTTATTATGCAGTCCGTCGCTTTTATTGCTTCCATAACAAGATCGTATAAAGCTTATTTTCTTTGCACTAATAAATCATACATATTTAGAGAGCAATTTTTATTGCTTGCACTGATGACAACTTACTTGAAGGATCTTACTCAATCCATAGGTAGGTATGGTGGACTCTCATGGCAAAACTGGGTTTAAGGATATTTGGAAGCACAAGTAGTATCTCTACTTGGTGCAAGGAATTTTGGCTAGCATGAGGGGTAAAGGCAAGCTCAACATGTTTGAATGATCCATGACAATATACTTTAACTGAGATGTGAGAAAACATAACCCATTACGTTGTCTTCCTTGTCCAACATCAACTCTTTAACATGTCATACTTAATGAGTGCTCACAATTATAAAAGATGTCTAAGATAGTATATTTATATGTGAAATCTCTTCCTTCAATATTCTTTCATGAATTGTTCAAATGACCAATACAATGCTTGCTAACCTTCAATAAATTTATAACCTCTACTTCTTAGATGTGAAGTCATTACTCCCCATGGGATAAGCAAATGAGACATATATAATTTCAGATTTATGACATTCAACTCATTCAACCATTTACTCATAGGATATAAGTGAAGCACACGAGTAAATGACAAACTACTCCAAAAAGATATAAGTGAAGATCAATGAGTAGCTAAATAATTAAGTAGCTATATGAAGACTCCCTCTCATTAAAGAATTTCAGATCTTAAGTACTTTATTCAAGCAGCAAGCAAAGCGAGATAAAATGATAATTCAAGGATAGCACAACTCATGTGAAGAAGCAAAAACTTTGGCTCAACCGATACTAACCGATAGTTGTTGAAGAAGAAAGGTGGGATGCCTACCGGGGCATCCCCAAGCTTAGATGCTTGAGACTTCTTGAAATATTATCTTGGGGTGCCTTGGGCATCCCCAAGCTTGAACTTTTGTGTCTCCTTAATTCCTCTCATATCATGGTTTCTCTATTTCTGAAAACTTCATCCACACCAAACTCAACAAGAACTCGTGAGATAGGTTAGTATAAACCAATGCAAAACCTTATCATTTTCTACTGTAACAAATCACTAAAATTATTATTCAACATTGAATACTAAATGCCTCTGCATATTTAATACTCCTATCCTCAAATAGAACCATTAAACAAGCAAACATATGCAAACAATGCAAACATAACAACAATCTGCCAAAACAGTACAGTCTATAAAGAATACAAGATTCATCATACTTCCCTAACTCCAAAAATTATGAGAAAAATACTACACTGTATAAGATTTATCAGAGCTTAATATGCAAAAAGTTTCAACATTATACCATTCTATGACTTTTCTAGGGAATTTTTGCAACAGCGGTAAACTTTCTGTTTTCAAACAGCAACATGTATTCTAGCAAAATAAGCATGGTAAAGGCTATCCTTGACAATTTTATTGAAAATAAATAAAGAAAACATTAATCTAAATAACAGCAAGCAAATACTAACAAAATAAAATGACGCTCCAAGCAAAACACATATCATGTGGTGAATAAAAATATAGCTCCAAGTAAAGTTACCGATGAACGAGGACGAAAGAGGGGATGCCTTCCGGGGCATCCCCAAGCTTAGGCTCTTGGTTGTCCTTGAATATTACCTTGGGGTGCCTTGGGAATACCCAAGATTAGGCTCTTGCCACTCCTTATTCCATAGTCCATCGAATCTTTACCCAAAACTTGAAAACTCCACAACACAAAACTCAACAGAAAACTCGTAAGCTCCGTTAGTATAAGAAAATAAAAACACCACTTAGGTACTGTATTGAACTCATTATAAATTCATATTGATGTAATATCTACTGTATTCCAACTTATCTATGGTTCATACCCTCCGATACTACTCATAGATTCATCAAAATAAGCAAACAACACATAGAAAACAGAATCTGTCAGAAACAGAACAGTCTGTAGTAATATGTATCAAAAGTATACTTATGGAACTCCAAAAATCCTACCAAATTAGGAAGTCCTAAGAAATTTGTGTACAAATCCATAACAAAAAGAATCAGATCAGAATCACGTTTCTGTGAATTAACAAAACTAATTTACTGGGTGCAAAAGTTTCTGATTCTCAGCAGGATCAACACAACTATCACCGTAAGCTATCCTAAAGGCCTTACTTGGCACTTTATTGAAACAAAAGCTATAAAACTTGATTACTGAAGTAGCATAATCATGTGAGAACACAAAAACAGTAAGGATAAATATTGGGTTGTCTCCCAACAAGTGCTTTTCTTTAATGCCTTTCTAGCTAGGCATGATGATGACAATGATGCTCACATAAAAGATAAGAATTGAAACATAACGGGAGCATCATGAAGCATATGACTAGCACATTTAAGTCTAACCCATTTCCTATGCATAGGGATTTTGTGAGCAAATAACTTATGGGAACAATAATCAACTAGCATAGGAAGGCAAAACAAGCATAACTTCAAAAGTTTTAGCACATAGAGAGGAAACTTGACATTATTGCAATTCCTACAAGCATATGTTCCTCTCTCATAATAATTTTCAGTAGCATTATGAATGAATTCAACAATATAACCAGAACCTAAAGTATTCTTTTCATGATCTACTTGCATAGAAAATTTACTACTCTCCACATAAGCAAAATTCTTCTCATTCGGAATAGTGGGAGTATCATAAGAGACTTGAATACTATAGATTGTTTCCACATTAAAAGAGTAATGTTCAGAAAAAGGGTAATCATAATCATGACAAGTTTTATAAATATAATCATCACTACTTTTTATAGCATAAGTTTCATCACAATAATCATCATAAGTAGCAACTTCGTTCTCATTATAATCGATTAAAACCTCTCCCAAGATAGTGGAATCACTAAATAAAGTTGACACTCTTCCAAATCCACTTTTGTATTCATCAGAATAAAATTCAACATCCTCCAAAATAGTGGGATCACTACTTCCTAAAGTTGACACTCTTCCAAACCCACTTTCATCAATATAATCATCATAGGTAAGAGGCATTCTATCATCATAACAACTTTGCATATCAAAACTTGGGATGCTAAAAATATCATCTTTATTAAACATAGCATCCCCAAGCTTGGGACAAACATTAATTTCAGCAAATATATTCTCAAATATGTCATCCTCATCAAACATAGCTTCCCCAAGCTTGGGCCTTTCATATCATAAGCATAGTCACTCTCATCATTAATAGTATGGATAGCACCAATAGTATAGCAATTATCATCATCACAATGAGTAGTAGGAGCAACTTCATTTTGGAGGGATACCTTTTTACCTTTGTTGCTCCTTCTTTTCTTTTTCTTCTTCACATTATGTGTGGGTTCAACCTTCTTCTTTGAGCTCCTTATTGATAAGATTGGTTGCATAGAAAGCTCCTCCTCGTTACCTGATTCATCATAAGAAATAATAGGAGGAGATTGGAAGTCTCATCCCTTTCATTAGTATTCTATTCATATTCTAATTTCTTTCTTTTCTTTAGGTAATTGGAAATATAAGGATTTTGAATGCAATTCACTACACAATACAAATAAATCTTCTCTAGATCAAAATCAAGACATCTATCAAGATTAAATTTTGGAATACCCTCAGTTATACGTTTCATTTCTTCATACCCCAAAATAAGACTAGGCTCTTTATGATGCTCAAGGGTAATCAAGTTATCACAATTTTTGGACACGATTCGGTCATGAAACAATTTGCATTGGAGATTTAAATGACCACGTTCATTGCAAAGTTCACAAGGAGCGCGAAAAATATTGAATTTTTCAGCACAAACATCAAGAATTTCTTGCAACCCTTTAGTTTCTAAATACTTATGCCTCTTGCAATATCTATTTTCCCTATTTGGTGTGTAGTTGTAAACCCAATGTACTCCACAAAAATCAACATGCTTATAAGAGATATTTTCATCATAACTAGTGCAATCATCATTAGTACTATGGATATTCAAAGAGTTCATACTAACAACATTGCAATCATGCTCATAATTCAAAGATTTAGTACCAAGCATTTAAATGCATTCTACTTCTAGCAATTGAGCACAATTTTCCTTTCCATCAAACTCACAAAAGATATTAAAAAGATGAAGCGTATGAGACAAACTTAACTCCATTTTTTTGTAGTTTTCTTTTATAAACTAAACTAGTGATAAAACAAGAAACAAAAAGATTTGATTGCAAGATTTAAAGATATACCTTCAAGCATTCACCTCCCCGGCAACAGCGCCAGACAAGAGCTTAGTTGACGGGGTGTGAGTGCCGCTTACCTAGCCTCCCCGGCAACGGCGCCAGAAAAGAGCTTGATATCTACTACACAACCTTCTTCTTGTAGACGTTGTTGGGCCTCCAAGTGCAGAGGTTTGTAGGACAGTAGCAAATTTCCCTCAAGTGTATGACCTAAGGTTTATCAATCCGTGGGAGGCGTAGGATGAAGATGGTCTCTCTCAAACAACCCTGCAACCAAATAACAAAAAGTCTCTTGTGTCCCCAACACACCCAATACAATGGTAAATTGTATAGGTGCACTAGTTCGGCGAAGAGATGGTGATACAAGTGCAATATGGATGGTAGATATAGGTTTTTGTAATCTGAAAATATGAAAACAACAAGGTAACTAATGATAAAAGTGAGCGTAAACGGTATTGCAATAGTAGGAAACAAGGCCTAGGGTTCATACTTTCACTAGTGCAAGTTCTCTCAACAATAATAACATAATTGTATCATACAACTATCCCTCAACATGCAACAAAGAGTCACTCCAAAGCCACTAATAGCAGAGAACAAACGAAGAGATTATGTTAGGGTACGAAACCACCTCAAAGTTATCCTTTCTGTTCTATCTATTCAAGAGTCCGTAGTAAAATAACATGAAGCTATTCTTTCCATTCAATCTATCATAGAGTTCATACTAGAATAACACCTAAAGACACAAATCAACCAAAACCCTAATGTCACCTAGATTCTCCATTATCACCTCAAGTATCCGTGGGCATGATTATACGATATGCATCACACAATCTCAGATTCATCTATTCAACCAACACAAAGTACTTCAAAGAGTGCCCCAAACTTTCTACCAGAGAGTCAAGACGAAAACGTGTGCCAACCCCTATGCAAAGGTTCATGGGCGGAACCCGCAAGTTGATCACCAAAACATACATCAAGTGGATCACGTGATATCCCATTGTCACCACAGATAAGCACGACAAGACATACATCAAGTGTTCTCAAAACCTTAAAGACTCAATCCGATAAGATAACTTCAAGAGGAAAACTCAATTCATCACAAGAGAGTAGAGGGGGAAAAACATCATAAGATCCAACTATAATAGCAAAGATCGCGATACATCAAGATCGTGCCATAGAGAGAACACAAGAGAAAGAGATCAAACACATAGCTACTGGTACATACCCTCAGCCCCGAGGGTGAACTACTCCCTCCTTGTCATGGAGAGCGCCGGGATGATGAAGATGGCCACCGGTGATGGATTCCCCCTCCGGCAGGATGCCGGAACGGGCTCCCGAGAGGTTTTTGGTGGCTACAGAGGCTTGCGGCGGCGGAACTCCCGATCTATCTTCGTATTCGATGTTTTTAGGGTATATGGGAATATATAGGCGAAAGAAGTTGGTCAGGGGAGCCTCGAGGGGCCCACGAGACAGGGGCATGCCCAGGGGGGGTGGGCGCGCCCTCCTATATCCTGGCCTCCTCGAACCTTCCCTAGCTTGTACTCCAAGTCTCCTGGATCATATCCTTTCCGAAAATCACGCTCCCGAAGGTTTCATTCCGTTTGGACTCCGTTTGATATTCCTATTCTTCGAAATACTGAAACAGGCAATAAAACAACAATATGGGCTGGGCCTCCAGTTAATAGGTTAGTCCCAAAAGTAATATAAAAGTGTATAATAAAGTCCGTAAACATTCAAAATAGATAATAAAATAGCATGAATGCTTCATAAATTATAGATACGTTGGAGACGTATCACACCCATACCTGATACGTCTCCGTCGTATCTATAATTTTTGATTGTTCCATGCCAATATTATTCACTTTCATATACTTTTTGGCAACTTTTTATACTATTTTTGGGACTAACATATTGATCAAGTGCCCAGTGCCAGTTCCTGTCTGTTGCATGTTTTTTGTTTCGCAGAAACCCAATATCAAACAAAGTCCAAACGGGATAAAAACGGACGGAGATTTTTTTTTGGAATATTTATGATTTTCTGGAAGTAAAATCAACGCGAAACGGTGTCCAGGGTGGTCACGAGGTAGGGGGGCGCGCCCTACCCCCCCAGGCGCGCCCCTGACCCTCGTGGTCCACCCGTAAGGCGGTTGACGCTCTCCTTCTGGCGCAAGAAAGCTAATTTTACAAGGAAGATCTGAGCTAAAGATTCACCCCAATCGGAGTTACGGATCTCCGGATATAAAAGAAACGGTGAAGGGGTAGAATCTGCCAACGCAGAGAACGCAGAAACAGAGAGATAGATCCAATCTCGGAGGGGCTCTCGCCCATCCCAAGCCATGGGAGCCAAGGACCAGAGGGGAAACCCTTCTCCCATCTAGGGAGAAGGTCAATGAAGAAGAAGAAGAAGGGGGGCTCTCTCCCCTTGCTTCCGGTGGCGCCGGAACGCCGCCGGGGGCCATCATCATCACCGCGATCTTCACCAACACCTCCGCCATCTTCACCAACATATCCATCACCTTCCCCCTTCTATATCCAGCGGTCCACTCTCCCGCATCCCGCTGTACCCTCTACTTGAAGATGGTGCTTTATGCTTCATATTATTATCCAATGATGTGTTGCCATCCTATGATGTCTGAGTAGATTTTCGTTGTCCTATCGGTGATTGATGAATTGCTATGATTGGTTTGAGTTGCATGTTTTATTATTGGTGCTGTCCTATTGTGCCCTCCGTGTCGCGCAAGCGTGAGGGATTCCCGCTGTAGGGTTTGCACTATGTTTATGATTTGCTTATGGTGGGTGGCGTGAGTGACAGAAGCACAGACCCGAGTAAGTAGGTCGTTTGCGTATGGGATAAAGGGGACTTGATGCTTTAATGCTATGGTTGGGTTTTACCTTAATGAATCTTTAGTAGTTGCGGATGCTTGCTAGAGTTCCAATGATAAGTGCATATGATCCAAGTAGAGAAAGTATGTTAGCTTATGCCTCTCCCTCAAATAGAATTGCAATAGTGATTACCGGTCTAGTAACGTAGTCAATTGCTTAGGGACAATTCCACAACTCCTACCACCACTTTTCCACACTCGCTATATTTACTTTGTTGCATCTTTATCGTAACAGCCCCTAGTTTATATTTATGTACTCTTTATTGTCTTGCAAACCTATCCTATCACACCTACAAAGTACTTCTAGTTTCATACTTGTTCTATGTAAAGCGAACGTCAAGCGTGCGTAGAGTTGTATCGGTGGTTGATAGAACTTGAGGGAATATTTATTCTACCTTTAGCTCCTCGTTGGGTTCGACACTCTTACTTATCGAAAACTGTTGCGATCCCCTATACTTGTGGGTTATCAAGACCTTTTTCTGGCGCCGTTGCCGGGGAGTCATAGCGTGGGGTGAATATTCTCGTGTGTGCTTGTTTGCTTTATCACTAAGTAATTTTTATTTGCTGTTCTAAGTTGTTCTCTATCTTTAGTTATGGATATGGAATGCAAAATACAAAAAAAATTAGCTGTACTTGCTACTCATGAGGATGGGGAACCTCCTAAAACCCTCGATGCTGGTTATATGAAAGATATTATGTACTACTTTAATAATCCTGAGAAAACCCCATTCAACTATGTAATGGGAGTAACGTTGGTTCAACGTGAATACTTTAGGGATTATCGCTTGACACAAAAAGGGAAACTATTATGGAATCAAATTCATATATTGAAGTGGTATGCTTGGCAACTATGCGTGGAATATGATTATACTTGTTGCTCTAGGATGAATTCTCCGCACCTTCCCTTTTCATGCAAATTTAATGATAATAAAACCTTAGCTTCTTATGCTAATGGTATATATGATTACTATGATGTGGAACAAATAGAATAATTTGTTGCTTTTATGGGTGCTTATGAAATTGAAGCTATGTGTAAAGAGTTTGAGGATTTTGATGATGCTGTTTATAGATCTGAAAATTTAGCTATCCTCAAATATTGTTATGAGAATTATAAATACAATTATAAAATTAATGCACTTATTAAGAAAGTCTCCGCTGTCCAAGAAGAGACTAATATTTTGCAGGAATCTATGGAAGAAGAAATTGATGAAACTATGAGCTCATTGGATGAAAAAGATGAGGAGGAGAGCGAAGAACAAGAGGAGGAAGAGCGGATTGATCACCCGTGCCCACCTTCTAATGAGAGTAACTCTTCAACTCATACATTGTTTAATTCCCCTTCGTGCTTACCGAAGGATGACTGCTATGATGATTGCTATGATCCCATTGATTCTCTTGAAATATCCCTTTTTGCTGATGCTTGCTATGATTTTGGCCAAGATGCCAATATGAATTATGCTTATGGAGATGAACTTGCTATAGTTCCTTATGTTAAACATGAAATTGTTGCTATTGCACCCACGCATGATAGTCCTATTATCTTTTTGAATTCTCCAAACTACACTATATCGGAGAAGCTTGCACTTATTAAGGATTATATTGATGGGTTGCCTTTTACCGTTGCACATGATGATTTTGATAGATATAATATGCATGTGCTTGCTGCTCCTACTTGCAATTATTATGAGAGAGGAACTATGTCTCCACCTCTCTATATTTCCATCATGATAGAATTGCAAGAAACTGCTTATACTATGCATTGGCCTTTACTATGTGTGCATGAATTGTTCTCTTATGACATGCCGATGCATAGGAAGAGAGTTAGACTTCGTTGTTGCATGATATATGTTACTTTGTGCTCACTACTAAATTACAAATCATTGTTAATTAAAATTGACTTTGATATACCTTGGGATCCGGGTGGATTCATTACTTGAGCACTAAATGCCTAGCTTAATGGCTTTAAAGAAAACGCTGCCAGGGAGACAACCCGGAAGTTTTAGAGAGTCATTTATTTCTGTTGAGTGCTTTCATATAGTTTAAAAACAACAAAAATAAAGAGGGGAACCTAAAAACTTTTCAAAAAGGAAAGTGAAAGTGAGAAAGACAAGCATTGTTGAAGTGGGAGCTAGCCTTGAACTTTGTTCATGCTCACGGAAACTTTGTGAATCTTAATTACAGAAACTTTTCAACAAAAATAATTATCCCCTTGTACAATTCCATTGTATTATAAAAATAATGTGCTAAGGTTTTCCTTTAGGATGTTTACAATGCTTGTTGGTTTGTACGGTGCAGGACAGAAACTTTGGCTGTAGTACGCGATTTTACATTTTTAAATGGAACGTCAAATGGTTCTGATTCCTTCTGCACTGTCTTTCTGTACAACTTGTTTATTTTTCCTAATTTTGGTAGAATTTTGGGGGTACAGAAGTATGGTGGATGTCCAGATTGCTACAGAATGTTCTATTTTAGACAGATTCTGTTTTTGATGCATAGTTTGCTTGTTTTGATGAAACTATCAATTTATATCAGTGGATTAAACCATGAAAAAGTTATATTACAGTAGACATAATGCAAAAACAAAATATGAATTGGTTTGCTACAGTACTTAGAGTGGTGATTTGCTTTATTATACTAACGGATCTTACCGAGTTTTCTGTTGAAGTTTTGTGTGGATGTAGTGTCTAATTGAGGATGTTTCGATGTGAGAAGAAGGAAGAGAGGCAAGAGCTCAAGCTTGGGGATGCCCGAGGCACCCCAAGTAAATATTCAAGGAGACTCAAGCGTCTAAGTTTGGGGATGCTGGGGAGGCAGCCCCTCTTTCTTCAACAAGTATCGTATGTTTTGGAATTCGTTTCGTTCATGCATTATGTGCAAGTCTTGGAGCGTCTTTTGCAATTAGGTTTTTATTTTTATTTTATGCACCATGCTGGTATGAGATAGTCCTTGGTTGATTTATAGAATGCTCATTGCACTTCACTTATATCTTTTGAGTATGGCTTTGTAGAATGCTCTTTTGCTTCACTTATACTTGTTAGAGCGTGGGCATATCTTTTGTAGAAAGAATTAAACTCTCTTGCTTCACTTATATCTATTTAGAGAGATGACAGGAATTTTTCATTCACATGGTTAGTCATAAAATCCTACATAAACTTGTAGATCGCTGAATATGATATGTTTGATTCCTTGCAATAGTTTTGCGATATAAAGATGGTGATGTTAGAGTCATGCTAGTGAGTGGTTGTGGATTGTAGAGACACTTGTGTTGAGGTTTGCAAGTCCCGTAGCATGCACGTATGGTAACCATTGTGTGACAAATTTGAAGCATGGGGTGTTTCTTTGATTGTCTTCCTTATGAGTGGCGGTCAGGGACGAGCGATGGTCTTTTCCTACCAATCTATCCCCCTAGGGGAATGCGTAGTAGTACTTTGCTTCGAGGGCTAACAAAATTTTGCAATAAGTATATGAGTTCTTTATGACTAATGTGAGTACATGGATTATACGCACTCTCACCCTTCCATCATTGCTAGCCTCTTCGGTACCGTGCATTGCCCTTTTTCATCTCGAGAGTCGGTGCAAACTTCGCCGGTGCATCCAAACCCCGTGATACGATACGCTCTGTCACACATAAACCTCCTTATATCTTCCTCAAAACAACCACCATACCTACCTATCATGGCATTTCCATAGCCATTCCGAGATATATTGCCATGCAACTTCCATCATCATCATATACATGACTTGAGCATTCATTGTCATATTGCTTTGCATGATCGTAAGATAGCTAGCATGATGTTTTCATGGCTTGTCCATTTTTTGATGTCATTGCTATGCTAGATCATTGCACATCCCGGTACACCGCCGGAAGCATTCATATAGATTCATATCCTTGTTCCACTGTCGAGTTGTAATATCGAGTTGTAAGTAAATAAAAGTGTGATGGTCATCATTATAGAACATTGTCCCCAAAAAAAGAAGGAAAGGCCAAAGAAGCCTAAATAAAAAAGGGGGCCAAAGAAGGCCACCAAAAAAAGAGAAAGAAAAGGGGCAATGTTACTATCTCTTTTTCCACACTTGTGCTTCAAAGTAGCAACATGTTCTTCATGTAGTGAGTCTCATATCTTGTGCTTCAAAGTAGCACCATGTTCTTCATATAGATTGCTCCTATGTTGTCACTTTCATATACTAGTGGGAATTTTCATTATAGAACTTGGCTTGTATATTCCAACGATGGGCTTCCTCAAATGCCCTAGGTCTTCATGAGCAAGCAAGTTGGATGCACACCCACTTAGTTTCTCTTGTTGAGCTTTCATACACTTATAGCTCTTAGTGCATCCGTTGCATGGCAATCCCTACTCCTCACATTGATATCTATCAATGGGCATCTCCATAGCCCGTTGATACGCCTAGTTGATGTGAGACTTTCTCCACCTAACCTCCATCATTATATTCTATTCCACCTATAGTGCTATATCCATGGCTTGCGCTCATATATTGCGTAAGGGTTGAAAAAGCTGAAGCGCGTTAAAAAGTATGAACCAATTGCTTGGCTTGTCATCGGGGTTGTGCATGATGGGGGCATTTTGTGTGACGAAAATGAAGCATGGCCAAACTATATGATTTTGTAGGGATAAGCTTGCTTTTGCCTTGTTGTTTTGAAAAGACATGATTGCTTTATTGGTACGCTCGAAGTATTATTGTTTTTATGTCAAATGATAGACTATTGTTTTGAATCCCTCGTGTCTTAATATTCATGCCATGATTAGACATATGATCAAGATTATGCTAGGTAGCATTCCACATCAAAAATTATTCTTTTTTTATCATTCACCTACTTGAGGACGAACAGGAATTAAGCTTGGGGATGCTGATATGTCTCCGTCGTATCTATAATTTTTGATTGTTCCATGCCAATATTATTCACTTTCATATACTTTTTGGCAACTTTTTATACTATTTTTGGGACTAACATATTGATCCAGTGCCCAGTGCCAGTTCCTGTCTGTTGCATGTTTTTTGTTTCGCAGAAACCCAATATCAAACGGAGTCCAAACGGGATAAAAACGTACGGAGTTTTTTTGGAATATTTATGATTTTCTGGAAGTAAAATCAACGTGAAACGGTGTCCAGGGTGGTCACGAGGTAGGGGGGCGCGTCCTACCCCCAGGCGCGCCCCTAACCCTCGTGGTCCACCCATAAGGCGGTTGACGCTCTCCTTCAGGCACAAGAAAGATAATTTTACAAGTAAGATCTGAGCGAAAGATTCACCCCAATCGGAGTTACGGATCTCCGGATATAAAAGAAACGGTGAATGGGGTAGAATCTGCCAACGCAGAGAACGCAAAAACAGAGAGATAGATCCAATCTCGGAGGGGCTCTTGCCCCTCACAAGCCATGTGAGCCAAGGACCAGAGGGGAAACCCTTCTCCCATCTAGGGAGAAGGTCACGGAAGAAGAAGAATAAGGGGGGCTCTCTCCCCCTTGCTTCCGGTGGCGCCGGAACGCCGCCGGGGGCCATCATCATCACCGCGATCTTCACCAACACCTCCGCCATCTTCACCAACATCTCCATCACCTTCCCCCTTCTATATCCAGCGGTCCACTCTCCCACATCCCGCTGTACCCTCTACTTGAACATGGTGCTTTATGCTTCATATTATTATCCAATGATGTGTTGCCATCCTATGATGTCTGAGTAGATTTTTGTTGTCCTATCGATGATTGATGAATTGCTATGATTGGTTTGAGTTGCATGTTTTATTATTGGTGCTGTCCTATTGTGCCCTCCGTGTCGCACAAGCATGAGGGATTCCCATTGTAGGGTTTGCAATATGTTTATGATTTGCTTATGGTGGGTGGCGTGAGTGACAGAAGCACAGACCCGAGTAAGTAGGTTGTTTGCGTATGGGATAAAGGGGACTTGATGCTTTAATGCTATGGTTGGGTTTTACCTTAATGAATCTTTAGTAATTGCGGATGCTTGCTAGAGTTCCAATCATAAGTGCATATGATCCAAGTAGAGAAAGTATGTTAGCTTATGCCTCTCCCTCAAATAGAATTGCAATAGTGATTACCGGTCTAGTAACGTAGTCAATTGCTTAGGGACAATTCCACAACTCCTACCACCACTTTTCCGCACTCGCTATATTTACTTTGTTGCATCTTTATCTTAACAACCCCTAGTTTATATTTACGTACTCTTTATTATCTTGCAAACCTATCCTATCACACCTACAAAGTACTTCTAGATTCATACTTGTTCTAGGTAAAGCGAACGTCAAGCGTGCGTAGAGTTGTATCGGTGGTTGATAGAACTTGAGGGAATATTTATTCTACCTTTAGCTCCTCGTTGGGTTCGACACTCTTACTTATCGAAAACTGTTGCAATCCCCTATACTTGTGGGTTATCAAGAATACCCACCTCGGCCTTAGATTCAGGACTGGTCTCATCAACCGATGACGGGGGCGTCAGCCCCGCCGGACTTCTTCCCCTTGTGGAACTCCCGACCGAAGACCCAGATGGAATCTTAGACTTGGCTCTGGGAAACCATCCCGAACTGTCGACGTCTGCACTCACCGGCTCCGATCAAGCGTCCCATGCCAAACTTAGCCCAGCAGATCCAAAGTTTCCGGTCCCGCTTCCGCTCTTAGATGAAGCATTGGGGTTGATGCAGTCTCTCGCCATCATGGAGGCCTTACCTACGAACTGTACCCAGCTTGGACTAGGGGCTGAGAGCGGGGAGTTTTATGCCCCACCCACCACCCAATTAATAGCCACTGTCGAGGACTTAACGGACATGTTGGATTATGCATCCGAAGACATCAACGGCATGGACGACGATGCCGACGACGAACCAAGCCAAGCCCCACCCGTCACGGGGCGTTGGACGGCCACCTCAACCTACACGTGTACATGGTGGACACTCTAGATAAAAAGAACGACGAGGAAGACCCGAGCCCATATGAGGACAAACCCGTCGATAAACCACCAAAGCGCCGACGCCGGCGGCGCCGCTCATGATCGCGTCGGGCGAAGGACAACAATACCGGCACCAGAGATAATGAGACTCCGCACAATGCGGAAGATCCCGAATACCCCGTCGAGACCACATCCGAACAGGACAAAAAGGAAGAGGGTGAATATAGTCTAGAACACGCTGATCAAGAAGATTCAGAAGACAACAACTATATGCCAGAAACCGAAGAGGAGGTTAGCCTTGGCGATGAAGATTTTATCGTCCCAGAGGAACCCTGATACGTCTCCAATGTATCTATAATTTTTGATTGTTCCATGCTATTATATTACCTGTTTTTGATGTTTAATGGGCTTTACTAAGAACTTATATATTATTTTTGGGACTAACCTATTAACCGGAGGCCCAGCCCAAATTGCTGTTTTTTTGCCTATTTCAGTGTTTCACAGAAAAGGAATATCAAATGGAGTCCAAACAGAATGAAACCTTCGGGAGAGTTATTTTTGGAACAAACACAATCCAGGAGACTTGGAGTGGACGCCAAGAAAGAAACGAGGCGGCCACTAGGCAGGGAGGCGCGCCCCCCACCCTCGTGGGCCCCTCGTGGCTCCCCTGACCGACTTCCTTCGCCTATATATACTCATATACCCTGAAAACATCCATGAGCACCATAGATCGGGATTTTCGCCGCCGCAAGCCTTTGTAGCTACCAAAAACCAATCAGAACCCTGTTCCGGCACCCTGCCGGAGGGGGAATCCCTATCCGGTGGCCATCCTCATCATCTCGGCGCTCTCCATGACAAGGAGGGAGTAGTTCACCCTCGGGGCTTAGGGTATGTACCAGTAGCTATGTGTTTGATCTCTCTCTCTCTCTCTTGTGTTCTTGAGATGGTACGATCTCGATGTATCACGAGCTTTGCTATTATAGTTGGATCTTATGATGTTTCACCCCCTCGACTCTCTTGTAATGGATTGAGTTTTCCCTTTGAAGTTATCTTATCGGATTGAGTCTTTAAGGATTTGAGAACACTTGATGTATGTCTTGCGTGGAATACCCGTGGTGATAATGGGGTATTCTATTGATTCACTTGATGTATGTTTTGGTGATCAACTTGCAGGTTCCGTGACCTTGGGAATCTATGCATAGGGGTTGGCACACGTTTTCGTCTTGACTCTCCGGTAGAAACTTTGGGGCACTCTTTGAAGTACTTTGTGTTGGTTGAATAGATGAATCTGAGATTGTGTGATGCATATCGTATAATCATACCCACGGATACTTGAGGTGACATTGGAGTATCTAGGTGACATTAGGGTTTTGGTTGATTTGTGTCTTAAGGTGTTATTCTAGTATGACCTCTAGGATAGATCGAACGGAAAGAATAGCTTCATGTTATTTTACTACGGACTCTTGAATAGATCGATCAGAAAGGATAACTTTGAGGTGGTTTCGTACCCTACAATAATCTCTTCGTTTGTTCTCCGCTATTAGTGACTTTGGAGTGACTCTTTGTTGCATGTTGAGGGATAGTTATATGATCCAATTATGTTATTATTGTTGAGAGAACTTGCACTAGTGAAAGTATGAACCCTAGGCCTTGTTTCCTAGCATTGCAATACCGTTTGCGCTCACTTTTACCACTTGTTACCTTGCTGTTTTTATATTTTCAGATTACAAATACTCATATCTACCATCCATATTGCACTTGTATCACCATATCTTCGCCAAACTAGTGCACCTATACAATTCACCATTGTATTAGGTGTGTTGGGGACACAAGAGACTCTTTGTTATTTGGTTGTAGGATTGTTTGAGAGAGACCATCTTCATCCTATGCCTCCCACGGATTGATAAACCTTAGGTCATCCACTTGAGGGAAATTTGCTACTGTCCTACAAACCTCTACACTTGGAGGCCGAACAATGTCTACAAGAAGAAGGTTGTGTAGTAGACATCAAACCCCTCGATCAAGAACGCTTCAAGCGACAACTCATTGCTACAGCCCGGAGCCTGAAGAAGAAGCAGCAGTAGCTCAAAGCCAAGCAAGATAAGCTGAATGAAAGGTGGACTAAGGTCTTGGACGCTGAGGAATACGGCCACAAGCGACCTATTACCCTAAGCACAAGCTGCTGCCACAATTCGACGATGAAGCCCTTGAGCCAATACCGTCGAAGTATAATCAGGCAGACCAACCAGACCGACCACCACGTGGGCGGGATAAAACGACATATCAAGCCGAACACCAACCCGCACCCCCTCGCCGAAGAGGCAGGGAGACGGCAGCCACGGGATACATGTACGACTTGCAACATGACCTAGCCAATAAAGCTGGTCAGACTAGATCAATCTATGGATCAAGGGGCCGTGCCCCGGCGCGAGACAATGTCTATGAAGCCCGACGTGACGACCGTTACTATGTCCGGGATTAGAACTGAACTCAGATGTCAGCCGATCTCCGCCGCGACATTGCGCTATATAGAGGGGCTGCACACCCCCTATGCTTCACCGATGAGGTCATGGAACATCAATTTCTGGAAGGGTTTAAACCCGTAAACATCGAACAGTACGATGAAACAACGGATACGGCCATCTGGATTGAAGATTTTCTTCTCCACATTCACATGGCTCGAGGAGACGATCCCCACTCCATTAAATATCTTCCTCTAAAGCTAAAAGGACCAGCATGACACTGGCTAAACAGCCTCGCAGAAAACTCCATTGGAACCTGGGAAGACTTGTAAGATGCTTTTCGGGCCAACTTTCAGCGCACTTATGTCCGGCCACCGGATGCTGACGACTTGAGTCACATAATTCAGCAGCCAGGCGAATCAGCCCGCAAATTTGGGAATCGGTTCTTAACTAAAAAGAACTAGATCATAGACTGTCCGGACGCCGAAGCCTTAGCTGCCTTTAAACACAACGTCCGTGACGAATGGCTCGCCCGACACCTTGGGCAGGAAAAGCCGAAGACCATGGCAGCCTTAACGACACTCATGACCCGCTTCTGCGCAGGCGAAGACAACTGGTTGGCTCGTAGAAGCAATAGCTCGGGTGACCCCGGCACTTCTGAGGTGTGGGACGGCAATGGTAAACCCCGCCTCAATAAAACAAAGTCGAAACAACAACAACGACGATGACGCAGACGATACGGTAGTTAATGCCGGATTCAGCGGCCCTAAGTCTGGTCAGTGGAAGGAACCTTTCAAAGGAAACAAGGACGGACCATCCAGCTTGGATAGAATCCTCGAGAGGCCCTGTCAGATTCATGGTACACCCAATAAGCCTGTGAACCACACCAACAGGAATTGTTGGGTTTTCAAACAGGTCGGTAAAATAAATACCGAACACAAGGGAAAAGGGCCTCCAAGCGAGGAGGATGATGAGCCCCGTCAGTCGAACACCGGGGGTCAGAAGCAATTTCCCCCTGAGGTGAAAACAATGAACATGATATATGTCACTCATATCCCCAAAAGGGAGTGCAAGCGTGCACTACGGGACATCTATGCTGTAGAGCCTGTCGGCCCCAAGTTTAATCCATGGTCAGCCTGTCCGATCACATTTGATCGTAGGGATCACCTAACCAGTATCCGTCATGGGGGTTCGGCCGCCCTGGTTCTTGATCCAATTATTGACAGATACCACCTCACTAGAGTCCTTATGGACTGAGGAAGCAATCTTAACTTGATTTATCAAGATACCGTCCACAAGTTGGGCATTGACCCATCATGAATCAAGCATAGTAACACTACCTTTAAAGGTGTGATACTAGGAGTGGAGGCCCATTGTACGGGCTCAATTACACTGGAAGTAGTATTCGGCTCCCCATACAACTTTCGCAGTGAGGAGTTAATCTTCGACATCGTCCCTTTCCGTAGTGGCTATCATGCACTGCTCATACGAACTGCTTTCGCCCGCTTCAGTGCAATCCCGCATTACACTTACTTGAAGCTTAAGATGCCCGGACCCCGTGGTGTTATCACAGTCAATGGTAACATGGAGCGCTCCCTCCTTACTAAAGAGCACACTGCGGCCCTTGTAGCCGAAGTATATGGTGGCCTTATCAAGCCAAACAGTTCACCGGCCAATAAAGCCAATGGCATATCCAAACGAGTCCGGTCCGCGCATAATAGCGATAAGTCAACGGATCTGGACCTTGATTAACAGTTCGGCCTCCGCCGATCGCCCCACCAGGCTGCGGCTTATGTACCGTGCATACATAGTTACGCACTAAAAGTACCTTGGGTGGCGCCGGAGGCACACTGCGGAAAAGGTCCATTGCACGGCTTGACCATAGTTGGACCGCATATATCTTTTCCTTTTAACGCAGGTTCATCAAGAGCCCTACTTACGAGATGGTTGTCGCAGGAGGTCCTTTTAAGGCTGGCGCGTCCCAACCATCAAATACTCCTCTCGAAGGACTTACTACTAAGGAGAAAAGGCGCAGACGTGCGGCAGGGCATCATTGGAGTTTCTTTTCCGAACTATGATTTTTAGGCCCTGGGTTCTCTCTGGGCATGTAATATGACCTTAATATTGAACGACATTGCATGTCATTGACGTATCAATAAAGATATAAAGGACGCAGATGATTATCACCTTCTTGGTTGGGTCTTGGGTTTTTCCTTATCATTTGTGCTCCCCCTTACGTTCGATTGACATATGCGGTTCGACACAGTCTTCATACCAGAGGTTGTATTTGGCCCCGCAAAATTCTTAAGTCCGAACACCTATAGGGAACTCTTCGGCGTCTTGGATATGGCATTATATGCATCAGCTTCGAGTCATGTATTTGGTCTATAGTTGGGTTGCTAGGCTACTGTGTTTGCCACATTACGTTCTGCAAGTTTGGCTAAGGTAGTAAAGGGAGAACTACTGCGATTGTATTTTTGGTTCGTTCGGTTAAGTACCTCAGTAGAGAAAGCCGCAAACTGGCTGTCATGATGGGCGAGAGCGGGTCAGCGATCCGGTGACTTAGTGTTATACTACGGATCGTTCGCAATTTATGTCGTGTTATACGAGGGGCTGGATTTTTGACCAGCCGCGTTGCAAAGGCACCGCACTCCGGATTGCCGTTCATGCAACAAGGGGCTAGTACTTAGCACCACCAATGGACTCTTATGGCTAAGTGAAAGAACTAAAGCCGCATAGTCTGATTGCCTAGTTCACTCTGCAAGACGCCTCCTACATCGGACCAAGACGTTGGATTAAGTGTTGTCATGCATTCCTGAACACCCCTATAATATTTATGTGGGGGCTGAAGCCGACGACTGGTAAACTTTCACACATATAAACGGCCAAATAGGAGGATAAACTAATCATAAAAGGCATAACCATTTTTACATCATGAGTTCATTACACGACTCTTACAGAACCAGACTCAACTATTCAAGTATGACGTCCTTTGAGCACTGGCTCTCTACAATGCGGGCTCCTTCAAGGACCTCGTCAAAGTACCTCTCCGGCCGTCGGAGCTCCTTGCCTTCAGGTGGCCCTGTGGTGGCAATCTCGGTGCCCTTCATCTTCACCCATTGCACCTTGATGCGGGCGAAGGACATCCGGGCACCTTCTATGCAGGACAACCGCTTGAGGGTGTCGATCCGAGGAAGCGCATCCACCAGCCGCTTCACGAGACCGAAGTGGCTGCTAGGTATGGCCTCGGCCGGCCATAGATGGACTATCACATCCTTCATGGCCAGTTCGGCCACCCTATGCAGCTCGGACATCTGCTTCAGCTGGTCACTCAGGGGCACTAGAAGTTCGGGCGCAAGCTACTGCGACCAGAACAACTTCTCTGTCGAGCTCCCCTCTTCCGCTCGGAAGAATGCGGTGGCATCCGCAATACTCCTCGGAAGATAGGCAAAGGCGCTTGGAGAACTCCAAACTCTGGTCAGCAAAATATATCTCTTAGTAGTATATCTACTCTGCATGATAAAGGCCTTACCAGCCACAATCTGCCTCACCTCTTGGATCTCCTGGCGAGTGCCCTAGGCATCAACCCGGGCTTCCTTCAGGCTCTCAAGAGCATTAGTGAGCTCGGAGGCCTGCTCCGAACTCTTCTGCTCCAAGGACTCGCACCATGCGATGGCATCCTTGAGCTCCTACTCGACCTTCCCCACCCGCGCCTCGTGTTTTTGGCGGGTAGTTTGGTCCTCCTCTAAAGCCTTGGCCACTTTGTCCGCGGCCGCCTTGCTCACCCCACCTCCTTTTTGGCTTCGTCGAGGGCGCTCTTGAGGGACTCGACCTCGGCTGCACCAACTGTGAGTGTTTTACAACATTTTCAGTCAGTTTACACGACTAAATATAGATATCATTCTAGGGTATGAAATACTTTCACATACCTTGGGTTTTATTAAACTGCTTGTTGATGCGGCCGAGTTCCTCATCGGATAGTTGAAGCTTTCGATTGAGCTCGGCTATCTCTGCGGCCTGGGCAGTAGCCGCCAAAATCGAAGCCTGTCCAACAATATATACAACATGTTATGAACTTGTTTTAGATCCTCTGCCCGGATTGTCCTAATCTAGACACAATCGAAGGGGCTACTGTCTACACGTGGGTTTCGCCTAACACATATATGTGTACAAAAAATAAAACTAGTAAAGAATATTACTTCGCTTACCTCAAAGCCTATCAATTAGATGTTGAAGGCTTCAGTCAGTTCGCTCTTCCCGGACCGAACCTTTTCCATAACCACACCCATCAGGGTGCGGTGCTCCTCCACAATAGAGGCATGTTGCAGTGCCTCCCACATAGTGTCAGCGGCCTCCGAATTAACAAAGGCCGCCGACGGAGCTCCTGCTCCTCCCCCTCTTTTGAAGGGGGATGTTGGTCCAAACCCGGAGCCGTACTGGACTCTGGGACGGTGTTCGGTGGAAGCCCGGACTATTGAAGCCCCCCACCCTCGATGGTCATGGGGGTCGTTGTGCCCCGCTCTACGGCTTCAATGGTGTTGTCCTCGGGTGCCTTCTGGACAGTCTCGTCCACCCCTCCCCGGCCAGGAGATGGCCTTTGGGATGACACCTCGGTGTCCTCCATGGCAGAGGGAGGCGCGAGATGGCTCATCACTCTCCGCCTCTCTAGGGGCTAGAGAGTTTCCTTCTGAATTGGAAGGAACCGGGATCTCGCGCGGAGGGCTGGGAAGCATAAAAGAGTTGGGAATGACAAAGGCAGATTAAAGTGATAATTGAACGAGTAAGTTTCTGACACTTACGTTTCGGCCAGGGGCTTCTCCCTTTGGACCCTCTCCTGGCTGTGTTCGGACTCTGACTCCGAACTGTCCGAGAGGACCACCCGCCCCTTCTTCGGCGTCACCCCCTCCAGGTTCTCGAAGGCTGTCCTTTTTCCCCTCCTCGTCTTGAGGGGGGAGTTGCTCTCCGCCTCCTCGTCATCCTCCTCCTCCTCCTCTTCTTCGTCCTCATCTTCCTCGTGGAAGGAGACGGGCTTGGTCTCTCTAGACATAGTTTCCGGAGGCCCTTTACGGCGGGGCCCGTCCTTGGGCCCCTTGCTCTTCTTCTTGGCTTTCTTCTCTGATGCCTTATAGGGCGCTGGAACCAGCATCTCCGCTAGCGCAGGAGTGACTGGATCTTCAGATAATGGAGCCAGACTCTTGATCCGCTCCGACTTCTTAGTCCAACCCTGTAACAAAAATATGGGGTGATGAGTTCGGTATAGATCGAATATATGAATATGAACTAAGTATGTCTTCGGAAATATCGAATACTTACCGGAGAGGCTGGATTCGTGGCATTGAGGCTGACGTCTTCGGTCTCCATAGGCTAGCTCTTCTGCACCTTGAAGAGCAGCTTCCACATTCCCTCATGCGTGGTGCCGAGGAAATGTTGTAGAGTCCGCGGCTCCTCCGGCTTGAATTCCCACATGGTGGAATCCCGACGCTGGCAGGAGAGAATGCGGCGGAAGAGCACAATTTGAATCACGTTGGTTAGGCCAACGTTCTTCCCTAGCATGTTGGTGATGCGCATTTGCAGTGCTTGCACCTCCGTCTGGGACCCCCAGGCATGGCCCTTTGCGTTCCAGGAGGTGAGCCTCATGGGGGGTCCGGACCTGAACTCCGGAATCGCCGCCCACTTAGTGCGGCGTGGCTCCGTGATGTAGAACCACTCCTGCTGCCAGATCTTCATGGTCTCCAAAAAGGCCCCCTTGGGCCAGGTGGTGTTCGGCAGCTTGCTGATCATGGCTTCACCATAGTCCGCGTGCTCCTCGTCGACCACCTTCGGCTTCACGTTGAAGACCTTGAGCCATAGGCCGAAGTGTGGGTGGACGTGAAGGAGAGCCTCGCACATGACGATGAACGCCGAGATGTAAGGAAGGAGTTCAGGGCTAGATCATGGAAATCTAGCCCGTAGTAGTACATGAGTCCACGAACGAGCGGGTGGAGTGGAAAGCCTAACCCTCTAAGGAAGTGAGGAAGGAAGACGACCCGTTCGCTAGGCTCCGGAGTGGGGATAACTTGACCTTCGGGGGGAAGCCTATGCTTGATGTTGGCCGCAAGGTACCCCGCACTCCGAAGATTCTTGATCATCTCCTCCATCACGGAGGGGGCCTCCCACTTGCCTTTGGAGCCGGATCGGGCCATCATCGGAGGAGGTGTGGTGGTGGTGAGAAAGATGGGATATTTGCGGGCGCAGAGAGCTTGGGAGATTGAAAGGCTGAGGAGATGTGAAGGCACGGGGTAGAAAGTAAAGATCCATTGCCCTCTTATAGGCAGTAAAAATGCCAACCGCTCCCCACTCGTGCCTTGAATCTCGCCTATTCCCAATGAAGGCGTGCGCCGCAAACGGTTGGATAACCCAAATATCATTGATGTACAATCCCGTATTAAGTGGGCACGATCTCTATTTTGATAGGACGTGCCAATGAGGCGTGGCCTCGAAACACGGAATGCGGGATGGAAAAAACGGTTTGAAATAACAAGGGGCCATGTCTGACGCCTCGCCGAAAAAAGTTGTCAGTAAAAGACACTGTTCTCATTCTTTATGTGTATCCTGCCTTCGCGGCTAATGGTTGTGTTTATTGTGAAAAGCCGGATACAATTCTTTTATAGAGGAAAGCCGATGGGTATTCTTTAAGGAACCCGCCTTGCAATGCCGAAGACAATTTGAATGGCGAATACATCATCATTGAAGACTGGTTCAGGGGATACTGTGGGAGAGTCCTGGGCTAGGGGGTCCCCGGGCGTCCGATCTATTGGATGTGGGCCGGACTGATGGGCCATCGGATACAAGACATAAGATCACCCCTCATGCCCGGTAGGGACTCTGGTATGCGTGGATGGCAAGTATAGGTGTCCGGATATGATATTCCTTTCTGTAAAACTGACTTTGTGCAACCCTAGGCTCCTCCGGTGTCTATATAAACCAGAGGGTAGATAGGAGGCAGGATCAGAACATTGCTAGGATAGCTAATCTAGGGTTAGCCAACTCAATCTCGTGGTAGATCAACTCTTGTAACCTCTATACCCTCGAATATAATAAAGCAGGAGCAGGGTTTTACCTCCATTAAGAGGGCCCGAACCTGGGTAAACACTGTGTCCTTTGTTCATAGTTATCATTAGTCCTCAGACATACATGTCGGCATTCTGGGAATGGGGGTCCCCAGACTTGCTTGCCTGCGGCCTATGGCATGGCTCAACCAGTGGCCCAGTACGGCCCGTCCTCATCAACCAACACTCAAGACCCTCGTGAGGGGCCAAGCCTCGCGGGGCAGATGACGCAAGGCCTCCTCAAGAGCGGCCTCGCCAGGCAGGCTCGCGAGGAGGCGGAGAGATCAAGGCAGGGGGTACCTCGCGAGGTTCCCATGACGCAAAACATGACTATAAAGACCAGGCGGGCGCTAGCCCGCGCAGTGTCCTTGTCGGTGTCAAAACCGGTGGATCTCGGGTAGGGGGTCCCGAACTGTGCGTCTAGGCGGATGGTAACAGGAGACAAGGGACACGATGTTTTACCCAGGTTCGGGCCCTCTTGATGGAGGTAAAACCCTACGTCCTGCTTGATTGATATTGATATTGTGGATGTTTACAAGAGTGGATCTACCACGAGATCAAGGAGGCTAAACCCTAGAAGCTAGCCTATGGTATGATTGTAATGATTGTTGTTGTTGTGTCCTACGGACTAGAGCCATCCGGTTTATATAGACACCGGAGAGGGCTAGGGTTACATAGAGTCGGTTACAATGGTAGGAGATCTACATATCCGTATCGCCAAGCTTGCCTTCCACGCCAAGGAAAGTCCCATCCGGACACGGGACGAAGTCTTCAATCTTGTATCTTCATAGTCTTGGAGTCCGGTCGATGATGATAGTCCGGCCGATGATAGTAGTCCGGCTATCTGAACACCCCCTAATCCGGGACTCCCTCAGTAGCCCCCGAACCAGGCTTCAATGACGATAAGTCCAGCATGTGTGTAGTCTTCGGCGTTGCAAGGCGGGTTCTCCTTCAAGTTCCACGTACCTTCCGAACAGTGTCCGGCTTCCTCATCAATGTTGCGTGTCTTGGCTTCCACGCCCAATAATGGCCTTCTTCCACGCGTCACGCGAATGTGAAAAGCTAGGGTGTCTTTTATGTTTTACCCCCTAGTTGTGCGAATAATCTGCCTATAAGGGAGGCAAGAATCCAGATCCAAATCACCATCTTCCTCCCGCAAATACTCATCGGAATGCTTTCGACCAAGAATCCATTCCATCATGGACCGTCAATGCGGCTCCTCTTCTCGCGCTCCCAGCCCTTTGCCAGGAGATTGGAGGAGATGCTCTGTTCCGCACAACGAGCTGGTGAAGCTCCAAGCGGGGGGGATATCTCCCTCCGGCCTTCATGGTTCCGGTTCGAGCCGGGCTGGCCACCTACAAAGGTGGGAAGCAAGCGGAGGTTACCCCAAATCCCAACAAAGGGGAGCGGGTATGCTTCGTCCCCTATCTGATAAGGGGGCTCGGATTTCCTGTACATCCATTCCTCCGCGGGCTCCTGGAGTTCTACGGACTCCAGCTTCATCACCTCATGCCCGCCTCAATCTTGCATATTGCGGGTTACATAGCTCTTTGCGAGCTATTCCTAGGCGTCGAGCCCCACTTCGCGCTATGGAAGAGGTTGTTCTTCCTTGTACCCCACTCTCACGAGGGGTCCATATATCAAGTGGGCGGCGCCGAAATATGGCGCATTGCCGGGACCGGATATCCATCCGGAACCCCTAAGAAGGCGTCCGAAGACTGGCCTTCGGAATGGTTTTATATAGAAGACGCTCCGCTGCTGGACCCTGTTCGGATCGGCCTCCCAGAGTTCAGCAATGCTCCTCTGAAGAAACGCCTTAGTTGGCGTCCGCGGAGCCCCCAACTGGAGGAAGACAAGAGCGTCCATTATTTGATGGGCCGAATAAGGTTACTGGCCCATGCCGGGTTGACCATGATTGGAGTCATGTCAACATGCATTATGCGGGGGGTGCAGCCACTACAATACAGGGGCCACCCCATGTGGGATTTCAACGGGGAGGACGATGCCACCCGTCATGGCCGCAAAGGGCCGGATTCGGTCGAAGATCTGGTGACGATCCTGTCCGGCCTGTATAAGGGGGAGAAGGAGGATTTCCTTTGGATGAACCCGTCAAATGGGTTCTCCATGAATAATCCCTGGCCTTGGGTAAGCGCACACTCTGCATGCCCGACCCATGCTTTTTGAAACTTAAGTTTCTTATATTGTGTTCTTCTTTCGACGCAGGAGCTGCGCCGGATCGTGGAGGACATGCTAAGTCTAGCTCCGCAACCCGAGGACCCAAAGAGATCCCGGGATCCGGCCTCCGAAGAGGATCCGGACATAATGGTGGAGCTAATCGACGGGGTGTTCCACCAGCTCAGCATGGACAATGCTTTAGTCGCCATCACGGCCGACTATCCCGGACTATATCCGGCTTCCCAGGTGATTGCGACCGAAGTCCTGACACCGTCATTCCTTCCTTGCTTATTTCTGACCACCGTATACGATGGCACTGTGCAGGAGGCGCCCCTAGGGCGAGAAGCCGAGCCCGCGGTGGCTGGCCAACAAAGGCCAGTTCGGACCAGTAGGCGAAAGAGGAGCGCGGCGCGGACTGAAACGTCGCCGCAAAGGTGTAGCTCACAATTCATAATTTAGAGCAACGTTCCTAGGAATTGTTTGAGTGCTCATGAGTTTTGTAGGGGAAAAAGCGTCCGCCGGACTGCGGGCGTGGAGGTTGCCAATCCAACCTCTACGAGCCAGGCTCCAGCACCTGGTCTGGAGGGGGAGGCGAGCGCAAGGCGCGAGCCGGACGTTCCTCCGACGGAGGATGCCAACAGACTGTCCACCACCAAGTCTGAGGTGAAGAGTGCCCTGAATCACAGGCGCCGCCGGACAGTATTTCGTGACGCGTGCTTTTCCCCCGAGGCGTTGAATGCCTTTAACGCGGGGGACGCGCACCTTCGTGCTGCTCAAGATGGTTTTACCAGAGCCATAGAGCAGTATGTAAAAGACATACGGGTAAGAGAATCTAATAGTTGTATATGCCAGTAGCCCCCGAGACTTAAAGTAGTTATATTAACTGATTTAAGGATCATATGAAACGTAGGATCTTACCGAGAAGAATACCCAACTGTCTCAGGAGCTGCAAGAGTGCAAGGCCCAACTTGAGGCCACACTCTCTGGCACAGGAGGAAACACAGGGACCTCTCCTGGTAACGCATTATTTTAGGAAGATAAGTAGCGTTTGGCCTGTGCGCAAGTCTAAAAAATGACGTTGTAGGTGCTGCCGGACAAGATCCGGACAGGCAAGAACTTCTGCGCCAACTAAAGGCCGGCGAGAGGGTGCTGCATAAGGTGCAGCATGAAAGGAACAAGCTACAGGATTCCCATGCCCAGCTTGAGAAGAGCTGAAAGGCGTTCGGGCCGAGCTGTCGGGCTCCGTTAAGGAGAATCAGCGGCTTCGTCGCGGCATGTATAGTAAGTGCTTGAGCGAACTCCTTTGAAAAGAAGAGTTCGGCGAGGAAGTCAATTTAACAGAATATGTCTGCAGGTATGCTCACAGGTCGCCCTGCGGAGGAGATGCCCGTATCAACGGGTGACCAACTTCCCGAATTGTTGCAACTGATCGAACGAGTTCGGCAGGCAATGAGCGGCGTCATCCAGGCTTTATGGCCAGCCTTCTCCTTACCCGAGGGTCTTGGGGAGCTTGCGGAGAAGCTTCAGGGAGTGCGACAGCGCTTCCATTTATGGAAGATTTCGGCCTACCGCCAAGGTGCCAGGGAGGCCTGGGCCATGGTAAAGACACGGTACAAGAAGGTGGATCCCAACCACATGGCCGAAGTCGGACCTGTGGGGCCCGATGGGAAGGAGATCCCTGTGAGTTTAGTATACGGCCAAGTAGAGTTGGCCGCTAAATTTTCCCAACAAGACTGTAAATTAGACAGCCTGTTAGACGGGATTGAGGAAGAATACAATCAGTCGATTTGACAATGTATTATAAAATGACATGTAAAATGCCTTCTAGCCGGATTGTAGATCATTTGTCTTTGCCAACCTTTTCGCTTCGACCTCGGGACCCTAGAGTCCGGAGCGTGTCCGAATACCTTCTCGGTTATGAAACAACCAGGGTATGCATGGAGACCAGGCGTAGGGGTCATTAGTGCTTTATCAGACAAGTGCCCAACTAGTTATGTTATATTACATGGGTAGTAAGAAACATCTTCCAGGGAGAATAGTTCCGTTAAGGGTTCCTTTCCTCTGGGGGTGGCATGCCCTAAAGTGCATGTCCGGACTGCGAAAAAAGCAGAAAAACATCTAGGGGCAGATAAATAAGTAGAGAAAAAAATCATCTTTTAAGTCACCGACCGAATATTCCCTTAAGAACGCTAGCTTTCGGCTTCACCCAGTCTGAGGTACACATCCGGCTGACCCGGCAGTAACAATCGCAGAGGTGCTCCCTTTACCTCCTAGCCGAACAATCAGGAACGTAGGGGTAAGCACAGGAGCCAGGCAACCCAGCTTGGCCAAAACTTAAGTCATATCGATGCATATAATGGTGAATAAAAGGTACATGTGGAGGCTTGACACATGTGCTGGGCATGAAGCCCTTATAATTAAGCTTCTGGTAAAGAAGCCCCCAGGTATAATGAGTGCGGATAGCACATCAATTGCGCGCGAACGTTGCGCAAGTAGGCCCTTTAAGGCTTGGATGAATAGGGTTGAGAAGAAAAAGATAAACGTAAGGCAGCTGAAGTAAAAAAATTTGGACGGGGGGAAAGGGACGAACTCTTAGTCTGGCGCTAGGCATAGAATCTTCGGAGGCGGGCTGCGTTCCATGGGTTCGGCTCGAGTCGGTTATCCGATGCATTTCGTAGATGGTATGCTCCGCCGGTCGGGACTTGATCGATGATGAAGGGGCCTTCCCATTTGGGCTTGAGCTTGTCCTTTTTCTTGTCCGGCAGGCATAGAACCAGTTCGCCAACGTTGTAAGTCTTGGCCCGTACTTCTCTGCTTTGGTATCTTCGAGCCTGCTGCTGATAGAATGCGGAACGAGCCTTGGCGACGTCGCGTTCTTCCTCCAATGCGTCCAAGCTATCCTGTCGATCCAACTCGGCTTCTCTTTCTTCGTACATGCGCACTCGAGGTGAGTCATGAATTATGTCGCAGGGCAAAACTGCTTCTGCGCCGTATACCATAAAAAATGGTGTGAATCCGGTAGTACGGTGAGGCGTTGTCCGCAGCCCCCAGAGCACGGAGTCGAGCTCCTCTACCCAGTGCGTGTCAGATTTCGTAAGGGACCGCACTAGTCTGGGTTTGATGCCGCTCATTATTAGACCATTTGCTCGTTCCACTTGACCGTTGGTTTGAGGATGATAGACTGAAGCGTAATCGAGCTTGATGCCCATATTTTTGCACCATGATTTAACCTCATCGGCCGTGAAGTTCGTGCCGTTATCGGTGATGATGCTGTGGGGGACACCGTAACGGTGTACTACCCCGGATATAAAGTCTATCACTGGTCCGGACTCTGCCGTTTTTACTGGCTTGGCCTCTATCCATTTGGTGAATTTATCCACCATGACCAATAGGTACCTTTGCTTGTGGGTTCCCCCTTTAAGTGGTCCAACCATGTCAAGCCCCCAGACCGCGAACAGCCAGGTAATGGGTATAGTTTTGAGGGCGGTGGGTGGCATGTGGCTCTGATTAGCAAAGAGCTGACAACCGACGCATCTTTGGACTAAGTCCTGAGCATCTGCTCGGGCCGTTGGCCAATAAAATCCTGTACGGAATGCCTTTCCTACAAGGCCCGAGCTGCGGCGTGGTGCCCGCCTAGTCCGGCATGAATTTCAGCCAGGAGGTTTCGCCCTTCCTCTTCGGAGATACACCTTTGAAGGACTCCGGTTGTGCTTTTCTTATAAAGTTCTCCCTCATAGACCTTGTAGGCTTTAGATCGCCGGACAATGCAGCGGGCCTCATTTTGGTCTTCGGGAAGCTCCTGCCTAAGCAAGTAGGCGAGGAACGGTTCTGTCCACGGGGCAATTACTGCCATTATGTCGTGGGTGGAAGGTGTTACATCATCGGCAGAATCACCGGTTGGTGCGGCTTGTTCCGGTTTGTTATTTCTGGACTCCTCTTCCCATAGTACGGATGGCTTGAAGAGCCGTTCCAGGAAGATGTTAGGAGGGACAGCGTCGCGTTTTGCGCCAATGCGTGCCACTACGTCGGCTGCTTGGTTATTATCCCGGGCTACGTGATGGAATTCAAGTCCTTCAAACCGGGCTGACATTTTTAGGACAGTGTTGCGATATGCTGTCATTTTCGGATCTTTGGCGTCAAAGTCTCCGTTTATTTGGGATATTGCGAGGTTTGAATCCCCGCGCACCTCTAGGCGTTGAATGCCCATGGAGATTGCCATCCGGAGACCATGTAAAAGGGCCTCGTATTCGGCTGCGTTGTTGGAGTCCGTGTACATTATCTGAAGTACGAATTGGACTGTGTCCCCGATCGGGGACGTCAATACGACGCCAGCCCCCAATCCGGCTAACATTTTAGAGCCGTCGAAGTGCATAGTCCAATTGGAGTATGCGCCGTACTCTTTAGGGAGTTCGGCTTCGGTCCATTCAGCGACAAAATCAGCCAAAACTTGTGACTTTATAGCTCGCCAAGGTTTGTAAGTTATATCAAATGGTAAGAGCTCAATGGCCCATTTTGCAATCCTGCCCGTCGCATCGCGGTTGTTTATAATGTCGTTAAGTGGTACTTCAGAGGCCACTGTAATCGAACACTCTTGAAAGTAGTGTCGAAGCTTCCGGGATGCCATGAACACCGTGTATGCTATCTTCTGATAGTGCGGGTAACGGGACTTGCAGGGGGTTAACACAGTGGATACGTAGTATACTGGTTTTTGAAGAGGGAATTTATGCCCTTTTGTCTCTCGTTCGATGACGAGTACCGCGCTTACGACTTGATGCGTTGCTGCGATGTATAACAACATTGGTTCGCCCAGGTTGGGCACAGCCAGGACCGGATTTGTTGCCAGTATGGCCTTTATTTCTTCGAGTCCGGTGGTGGCAGCATTCATCCACTCGAAGTGTTCGGTGCGCCTAAGGAGGCGATAGAGGGGCAATGCCTTTTCTCCTAGACGGGAGATAAAGCGGCTTAGAGCCGCCACGCATCCAGTCAATTTTTGTATTTGCTTGAGGTTTTTTGGGATATCTAGCTGTGACAGAGCTCGGATATTGGCTGGGTTTGCTTCAATTCCTCTACCGGATATGATGAAGCCCAGCAGCTTTCCAGCTGGTACGCCGAAAACGCATTTTTCCGGATTCAGCTTGATGTCATATGCTCTGAGGTTGTCGAATGTGAGCCTCAAGTCGTCTACTAGAGTTTCGACGTGTTTAGTTTTGATGACTACGTCATCTACGTATGCCTCTACTGTTTTGCCGATCTGGGTAGCCAGACATGTTTGAATCATGCGCTGATATGTTGCGCCGGCGTTTTTAAGTCCGAAGGGCATCGTGTTGAAGCAGAATGGTCTGTATGGAGTAATGAATGCCGTTTCGGCTTGATCCGCTTCTGCCATCTTGATTTGATGATAGCCGGAGTATGCGTCCAGGAAGCACAATGAATCGTGCCCTGTAGTGGCATCGATGATTTGGTCGATGCGGGGGAGGGGGAAGGGATCCTTTGGGCATGCTTTATTTAGGTCTTTGAAATCGACACATAGGCGCCAGGATTTGTCCTTCTTTGGTACCATTACCAAGTTTGCTAGCCAATCCAGATGTTTGATGTCTCTGATGAATCCGGCTTCCAATAGTTTGGCTAGCTCTTCTCCCATTGCCTGTCTTTTGGGTTTGGAAAATCGTCGAAGAGCCTGTTTGACTGGCTTGAATCCTTTTAGGATGTTTAGGCCGTGTTCTGCCAATCTGCGTGGGATTCCGGGCATATCCGAGGGATGCCAGGCAAAAATGTCCCAATTTTCCCGAAGGAATTCTCGCAGTGCGGCGTCTACATCGGGGTTCAATTGTGCCCCGATGGAGGCCGTCTTTGTCGGGTCCGTTGGGTGGACCTGGAATTTTACTATTTCATCTGCTGGTTTAAAGGAGATGGACTTGGATCTCTTATCGAGTACCACATCGTCCCTATTCACCGTCGAGCGCAGCGCGGTGAGTTCCTCTGCCGCTAGGGCTTCGGATAGTGCCTCTAAGGCTAATGTGGCTGTCTTATTTTCGGCGCGGAGTGCTATGTCCGGATCACTAACGAGAGTCATTATTCCGCCGGGCCCAGGCATTTTGAGCTTCATGTACCCGTAATGGGGTACGGCTTGAAAAATTGTGAATGCCTCTCGTCCTAATATAGCGTGATATCCGCTGTTGAACGGGGCCACTTGGAACGTGACTTCTTCGGGTCTGTAATTGTCCGGCGAGCCGAATACCACATCAAGTGTGATTTTTCCTGTGCAGCGCGCCTCCCGGCTAGGGATTATTCCTCTAATGGTTGTGCTGCTTCGCTTAATGCGGCTCCAGTCTATTTCCATTTTTTGAAGGGTTTCCTCGTAGATGAGGTTTAATCCGCTGCCGCCGTCCATGAGGACTTTTGTAAGTCGAAAGCCGTCCACTATTGGACTAAGTACCAGTGCGGCTGGAGCTCGGGCTGTTCGGAATTTAGGTTCGCCGCTGGCGTTGAAGGTGATGGTTGTGTTGCTCCATGGATTGGTTGTTGCTACTTGGTAGACTTCGGCGAAGCTGCGGATTGTTCTTTTCCGCATATTATTTGATGCGAAAGTCTCGAAGACTGTTGATACTCTACCGATGTTGTTGGAGTGGTTTTCCGGGGCTAGAAGCTCCTCTCCACTTTTGGCCACCTGCCGTAATATCCAACATGCTCGAAGGCTATGTGTTGGGACGGCGCCTTCTGTACTGTGAATTTTACAGGGTCCGCTAAGCCATCCCTCTAGTACGGTTCCGTGCCCTTTATGGGGTTTTTTGCTTTTTGGTTTTTGTATCTGGTGCCTGAGTGTAATGCGCCCTTTTGTTGCGGACTAGGGTTGTATTCGGGGCCGGATTGTCCCAAAACTTATTTTCGGTTGTCCGGAAACTCTCCATCGCACAGTACTTTCATACTATGGACGCCAGGTCGGCGAAGCGTGTAATTTCACGACGGCTGACGGCGTTCAAGATTCCCTCGCCCGTGCAATTATTGCAAAAAATTGAGATTGCGTTCTCCTCTCGGCAGTCCTTTATCCTGTCCATAACCAGGAGGAATCTGGCCCAGTAGTGATGTACTGTCTCAGCGGGCTCTTGCCGGATTAGAGAGAGATCACATATGTCTGGGCGGGTGGGTGGAATTAAGTCCGGAACCCTACCCATCTCAAGGCTCGAGGGCCGAGAAGTTTCCAAATTTGGAAGCTTGGATTGCTGGACGTTGTCCAACGAGTCTGGTCCGATGCCTGACTTTAAGTTCAGTGCTTGATCGAAGTCCGTCCCTCCGCGGGAATCTGGCATGGGGGGTTCGGGAGCCTACTGAGGGAGTCCGGACATGACTAGTTTTCAATACAGGAGAAGAGTCGCCGCATTGTTCCTCTACCACTGCAACGTGGTGGGTGACCTGGGGAGAGTTAATCTCTCTCAGATCGGTTTTAAGCCCAATCTGATTGTAGTCTGTAGCGACTCCCAGGGCGGCGATGCGATCCAAGAGCTCGTTTACGGACGAGAGCTCTATTGGATCCAGCCGCTCGGCGAATTCCGAGCTGACGCGAAGATTGCTTTTGACGACTTGAGAGGTCATTGTCGAAGCGGTGGCCGGATAGGCGGTCATAAGAAAACCACCTAGCTGGATAGTTTGGCCGGCGGCCAAGGCTCCTTTGGCGAAAATACCGTCCTTGAAGACGGGAGGAGGCATCCTTCCTATCGGTGATGGCACAGAGGAACTCTCAATGAAAGCACCAATGTCGGTGTCAAAACCGGCGGATCTCGGGTAGGGGGTCCCGAACTGTGCGTCTAGGCGGATGGTAACAGGAGACAAGGGACATGATGTTTTACCCAGGTTCGGGCCATCTTGATGGAGGTAAAACCCTACGTCCTGCTTGATTGATATTGATATTGTGGATGTTTACAAGAGTGGATCTACCATGAGATCAAGGAGGCTAAACCCTAGAAGCTAGCCTATGGTATGATTGTAATGATTGTTGTTGTTGTGTCCTACGGACTAGAGCTATCCGGTTTATATAGACACCGGAGAGGGCTAGGGTTACATAGAGTCGGTTACAATGGTAGGAGATCTACATATCCGTATCGCCAAGCTTGCCTTCCACCCGAAGGAAAGTCCTATCCGGACACGGGACGAAGTCTTCAATCTTGTATCTTCATAGTCTTGGAGTCCGGTCGATGATGATAGTCCGGCCGATGATAGTAGTCCGGCTATCCGGACACCCCCTAATCCGGGACTCCCTCAGTCCTCATTTCCTGTTTGGTGCAAAGGGGGCAAGCGCGGGTGTGGAGTACCGAGGCATCAGGCAAAGGTTTCCATATCGGTGCAACAAGACCAAGACCAGCAGGGCGGCAGGACGGAGGTCACCATGGATCCCAAGACGGGGTCATCACCAGCACCTTTGACAGGCGCAGACCACCTTTAGTCAGGATAGCTTGTACTAGTTGTCCCCTTTCGAAAAGGCCATTGTTGGATCCCTTCCCGCTCAATATTTGGGAAGAGGACCATGGACTCTATAAATAGAGCTAGCCACCATAGTAGAGAGGGATCGAATCCTTCCGAAGCAGAGCAACACACCACCACAAGAACACCTCTCCTCGCGAGGCTGTTCTTCCTCTGTACTGTTCATCATCAGCCTAAGAGGCAATCCACCACCACGACACACTGGATTAGGGTATTACACCACAACGGTGGCCCGAACCAGTATAAATCTCGTGTCTCTTGTGTTGTTCATTGATCTATCCTAGGGATCGCGGCGAGGCTGAGAGCGAGATTCGGTAGGAGGAGATCTTCGTGCGCAACCCAGTGTTCGAACCTTAAGGGTTTTGCCGGAACCCGATATCCGACATTTGGTGCGCTAGGTAGGGGTGCGCCAGAATCTTCCTTCCGCTGATCTGCGTCCCATCGCTTCGTCGCATCCATGTCGGACGCCCGCCGAGCCCGCGCCGAGCGCCGGGCTGCTCTCGCCGCTCGCGTCGCCCAGACGGCTCCTGTCGGTGGGCCTCCTCGTCATTCTCCGTCGCCTGTTGCCAACGCCGCCACCGGCCCGGCGGGGAACGGCAGCAAGCATCTTCGCTGCACCCCTCGATGCAGCGCGAAGGCCACACCGCCACTCCGTCGCTGACCCCAGCTGGTTCATCATCTCATGCTCGTCGCGCCCCCACAGACGCGCAGGTCGCGTTGCTCCTGGACGTGAGCTCCTACACTACCGCCCCATCGACGACCTCTACGAAGAATGGCTCGTTCGCATCACCGAGCTCGTCAGCGCCGCAGGGGGATCTCCTGTGTCGTCCCTCTCGCTGTGTCGCCCTCCACCGGGCATGGGCAACGCGGCTCAGGGAGCGCCTCCACCGCCCCCACCCCAAGACGGTGCCTTGGCTCCAAGGCGCCCGGCCCCTGGACGCGACCCGCCGCATCCAGTGCCCGCGCGACAAGTAAGAAGCTGCCAAGAGGTCCCTCGGCCTCAAGAAGGTGCCCCCGTGCTCCCCTCACCGGCGCGACAAGACCGCGTCCCTGCACCGGCGCGCCAAGACCCCGCACTGCCCCTGGCGGCAGCGCGCACGGATCACCAAGAGCAAGATCCGCATCAGCAAAGGGCTTCGGTGACCAAAGCAGGTTGCCGCGCCTTCACCATCGAGCTGCGTAGCGTCGCCTGGCCGGGCAAGTTCAAGACGGACCTACCTCCTCGCTACGACGGCACCGCCGACCCTGCGGAATTCTTGCAGCCCTACGAGATGGGCATCGAGGCGGCCAACGGAGACGAGAAGGTCATGGCGAACTGGTTTTCCATGGCGCTCAAGGACGGTGCCCTCACGTGGCTCCTGAATCTGCCTCCCAGCTCGATCTCTTCCTGGGATGAGATGCGCAGCCGCTTCATTGCTAACTTCTAGGGCACTTGCGACCACCCCCCGGCTGCAGGTGACCTGCGCCGCATCAAGCAACAGCCTGGGGAGACCCTGGAGAAATACATCCAACGCTTCAACAGTGCCCGCCTCAAGATCCCCAAGGTGACAGACGAGGCCATCATCTCAGCGTTATCTGATGGTGTCCATGACGTCAATATGAAGGAGGAGCTCGCCATCCACGAGGAGTAGTGCACATCTCAGGAGTTGTTCAACCTGGCAACCAAGTGCGCAAGGGCTGAGGAAGGACGCCTCTCCCTCCTTGAGCTTCCAGCTGCTGACCTGGAGGAAAAGAAGACCAAGGCCAAGGACGTGAAACGCAAAGGAGCAGCCGTGCTCCCGGCCGAACCAGACACGAAGCGCGGCAGGGACCATCCGGAGTCGTCCAAGGGCAACCGCCCGTTCTGCGCCTACCAAAATCTCCACACCCACAACACCAACGAATGTCAGGAGCTCAGGGCCATTTGAGAAGGACGCTTTGGTCGACTCCCCGAGCGCAACGACCGGGGCTACGGCCGAGGAGGACGTGGCGGAGGACGTGGCAGAGGATGATGGGATGGCCGCGGCCCTTCCCAGGAGTGCCGCAACCGACCTCGTGAGGATCACTGGCAGGACCAGCCTCGCGAGGGCGCCTGGAGGGATCAGCCTCGCGAGGACCGCCCACAGGGCAACACATGCCTTCCTCCTCTGCCGCCGCCGCCAAGAATGAATGACGACCATCATCAGGATGAGGGGGCTGGGGGCTTCTAGGAACCACGTGCTATCGCTTGCATCTTGGGTGGAGCTCAGGCCCCAGCCTCTCGGCGCATCTTCAAGCAGTTTGCTCACGAGGTGAATGCAGTCCTCCCCAAGCTCGAGGCCACACACCCGTTCATGTGGTCCAAGTGCGCCATCACTTTCAGCTTGGCAGATCAACTCAAGTGCGCGGCTACTGTCGGCGTCCTCCCGATGCTTTGCTCCCAGTCATCAGCAATGTGCAAGTCACCAGGAAACACATCGATGGCGGCGCAAGGATAACGTCTTGTCCGTGCAGATGTTCGACAACCTTCAAGTGCCACATGATCAGCTCCAGCCTACCAAGCCTTTCTCAGGAGTTACCAATGGTTCCACCACCCCGATAGGGCAGGTCCGCCTCCCTATCACCTTCGGCCAGCGCAACAACTACCGCACCGAGCTCATCGAATTCGACGTCGCCCACATCCACTTGCCGTACAATGCCATCCTCGGGTATCCAGCCCTAGCCAAGTTCATGGCGGTAACCCACCATAGCTACAATGTCCTCAAGATGCCAGGGAGCGGCGGGATCATCACGGTCCCCTGCAAAGAGAGAGATGTCGTGTGCTCCCTCGAGCGTGCCTTCCAAGCTACATCAATCGAGAATCCAGACAACATGGGCGAGAACCCTCCCGAGGCAGTCCCCAAGAAGAAGAAGACACCACTCGTCTCAGGGCCTCGGGAGGTTGGCATCTCAGGAGGAGCCGTGTCAGGATCAGCGCCCGTGCAAGGGGCGCCTCCTTCCATTGCATAGGAAGGTGCGCCCGACGCCCTCCTCGGGCAGGGCTCGGGTGCTCTCTTCTAGAGGGCCTCAGACTTTGCCAACATCACTGTCGGTGTTCTGGGAATGGGGGTCCCCAGACTTGCCTGCCTGCGGCCTGCGGCGTGGCTCAAGTGGTGGCCCAGTGCGGCCCATCTTCATCAACCCAAGTTCAAGACCCTCGCGGGGCGGACGAGGGAAGGCTTCCTCAGGAGCGGCCTCACCAGGCAGGATCACGAGTAGGCGGAGAGATCAAGGCAAGGGTACCTCACGAGGTGCTCGTGACAGAAGCCATGACGATCGAGACCAGGCGGGCACCAGGCGGGTACCGGCATGCACAGTGTCCATGTTTCCTCTTTGGTGCAAAGGGGGCAAGCACAGGCGCGGAGTGCCGAGGCATCAGGCAAAGGTTACCATTTCGGTGCAACGAGACCAAGACCAGCAGAGCGACAGGATGGAGGTCACCGTGGAGCCCAAGACGGCGTCATCGCTAGTGCCTTTGGCAGCCGAAGACCAACTTTAGTCAGGATAACTTGTACTAGATGTTCCCTTTCAAAATGGTCGTTGTTGGCGCCCTTCCTGCTCAATATTTGGGAAGAGGACTAGGGCCTCTATATATAGGGATAGCCACCAGAGAGAGGGATCATCTAACCTAGAGCCATCGAGAGCGGATCGAATCCTTCTCAGGCAAACCACCACCACAAGAACACCTATTGCGAGGTTGTTCTTCCTTTGTACTGTTCATCATCAGCCCCTGAGGCAATCCACCACACCACACACTGGAGTAGGGTATTACACCACAACGGTGGCCCGAACCAGTATAAATCTTGTGTCCCTTGTGTTGTTCATCGTTTTAGCTTAGATTCTCAGCAAGGCGTTGGGACGTGGATCGGTAGGGGGAAGATCTTCGCGCGCACCTCAGAGTCGAACCTTAAGGGTTTTGCCGGAACCCGATATCCGACATTTGGCGCGCCAGGTAGGGGTGCACCGGAATCTTTCTTCCGTTGTTCCGCGTTCAATCGTTCATCGCATCCATGGCTGACACTCGCCGAGCTCGCGCCGAGCGTCGGGCTGCTCTTGCCGCCCACGTCGCCTAGACGGCTCCCGTCGGTGGGCCTCCCCGTCGTTCCCCGTCGCCTGCCGCCCATGCTGCCACCGGCCTCGGTGCGGCGGGAAGGCCGCACCGCCACCCCGTCGCTGACTCCAGCTGGTTCATGGTCACACGACCGTCGCACTCCCATGGACGCACACGCCGCGCTGCTCCTGGCACGTGAGCTCCTACACTATCATCCCGTTGACGACCTCTACGAGGAGTGGCTTGCTTGCATCACCGAGCTCGTCCGCGCCGCAGGGGGCTCCCATGCGCCGTCCCTCTCGCCGCCTCGCCCTCTGTCCTGCGCGGGTGATGCAGCTCAAGAGGTGCCTCCACCACCTCCTCCCCAAGAAGGCGCCCTGGCTCCAAGGAGCGCGGCCCCTGGACGAGACCCACCGCGTCCAGCGCCCGCGCGACAAGAAAGGAGCTGCCAAGAAATCCCTCGTCCCCAAGAAGGTGCTCGCGTGCTTCCTGCACCATCACGCCATGAACGCATCCCAGCGCCACGGCGTCAAGACCCCGCGCTGCCCCTGGCGGCGGCGCGCAGGAATCTCCAGGAGCAAACCTCGTGTCAGCAAAGGGCTCCGGTGGCCACCGCAGGCTGCCACGCCTTCACAACCGAGCTATGCAGTGTCGCCTGGCCGAGCAAGTTCAAGCCGGATCTGCCTCCTCGCTACGACGGCACTGCCGACCCCACGGAGTTCCTGCAGTTCTACGAGCTGGGCATCGAAGCGGCCAACGGAGACGAAAAGGTCAAGGCGAATTGATTTCCCATGGCGCTCAAAGACGGTGCTCGCACCTGGCTCCTGAACCCGCCTCCCGGCATGATCTCCTCTTGGGACGAGATGCGCACCCACTTCATCGCCAACTTCGAGGGCACTCACGACCGTCCTCCGATCGTGGGTGACCTGCGCCGCATCAAGCAACAACCCGGAGAGACCCTGCAGAAGTACATTCAGCGCTTCAACAATGCTCGCCTCAAGATTTGCAAGGTAACTAAGGAGGCCATCATCTCGGCGTTCTCTGATGGCGTCCGTGATGTCAAGATGAAGGAGCTGGCTATCCATGAGGATCTGTGCACATCTCTGGAGCTGTTCAACCTGGCGACCAAGTGCGCCAGGGCTGAGGAGGGACGCCTCTCCCTCCTCGAGCTCCCAGCTGCTGACCCAGAAGAGAAGAAAGCCAAGGCCAAGGACGGGAAGCGCAAGGGAGCAGTTGTGCTCGTAGTAGAGCCAGACATGAAGCATGGCAGGGACCAGCCAGAGTCGTCCAAGGGCGGCCGGTACTGCGTGTACCACGACCTCCACACCCACAACACCAACGAATGCCAAGAGCTCAAGGCCGTGCGAGAAGGATGTGTCGGTCGATGCCCCGAGCACAACAATCAGGGCTATGGCCGAGGCGGAGGAAGAGGTGGAGGATGATGGGACGACCGTGGCCCTCGCCAAGGGTGGCATGACCGGCCTCGCGAGGACCGCTGGCAGGACCAGCCTCGCGAGGGGGCTTGGAGGGATCAACCTCATGAGGATCGCCCGCAAGGCAACGTAGACCTTCCTCCTCTGCCACCACCGCCAAGAAGGAATGACGACCATCATCAGGACGAGGGGGCTGGGGGCTTCCAGGAGCCGCGTGCTATTGCTTGCATCTTGAGCGGTGCCTAGGCCCCAGCCTCTCAGCGCATCTTCAAGCAGTTTGCTCGCGAGGTGAATGCAGTCCTCCCCAAGCTCGATGCCACGCGCCCTCTCAGGTGGTCCGCGTGTGCCATCACATTCAGCTCAGTGGATCAGCTCAAGTGTGCGGCAACAGCCGGTGTCCTCCCAATGCTCTGTTCCCCAGTCATCAGCAATGTGCAAGTCACCAGGACCCTCATCGATGGCGGCGCAAGACTCAATGTTCTGTCTGTCGAGACGTTCAGCAATCTCCAAGTGCCGTATGACCAGCTTCATCCGACCAAGCCTTTCTCAGGAGTCACTCATGGTTCCACCACTCCGATAGGGAAGGTCCGCCTCCCTGTCACCTTTGGACAATGTAAGAACTACCGTACCGAGCTCATCGACTTTGACGTTGCCCACATTTGCCTGTCGTACAATGCCATCCTCAGGTATCCAGCCCTGGCCAAGTTCATGGCAGTGACTCACCATGGCTACAATGTCCTCAAGATGCCGGGAAGCGGCGGAGTCATCACAGTCCCTTGTGAAGAGAAGGATGTGGTGTGCTCTCTCGAGCGTGCCTTCCAAGCCGCATCAATCGAGGACCCAGACAGCCAAAGTGGGAACCTTCCCCAGGCAGCTCCCAAGAAGAAGAAGACATCACCCAGCTCAAGGACTCAGGAGGCAGGTGATACGTCCATTTTGCATCATGCTTTTATATCAATATTTATTGCATTATGGGCTGTTATTACACGTTATATCTCAATACTTATGGCTATTCTCTCTTATTTTATAAGGTTTACCATGAAGAGGGGGAATGCCGGCAGGTGGAATTCTGGCTGGAAAAGGAGCAAGCATTCGAAACCTATTCTGCACAGCTCCAAAAGTCCTGAAACTCCACGAAACAGCCTTTTGGAATTAATAAGAATTTCTGAGCGAAAGAAACATGCCAGGGGGCCCACACCCTGTCCAGGAGACATAGGGCGCGCCCCCTATCTCCTGGGCCCCCTGGTGGGCCTCCGGCATCCATCTTCTGCTATATCATCACTTTTACCCTGGAAAAATCATGGGCAAGCTTACGGGACGAAACTCCGCCGCCACGAGGCGGAACCTTGGCGGAATCAATCTAGGGCTCTGGCAGAGCTGTTCTACCGGGGACACTTCCCTCCGGGAGGGGGAAATCATCACCAATGTCATCACCAACCATCCTCACATCGGGAGGGGGTCAATATCCATCAACATCTTCACCAGCACCATCTCCTCTCAAAACCCTAGTTCATCTCTTGTATCCAATCTTGTATCAAAACCACAAATTGGTACCTGTGGGTTGCTAGTACTGTTGATTACTCCTTGTAGTTGATGCTAATTGGTTTACTTGGTGGAAGATCATATGTTCAGATCCTTTATGCATATTATTACTCCTCTGATTATGAACATGAATATGCTTTGTGAGTAGTTATGTTCGTTCCTGAGGACATGGGTGAAGTCTTGCTATTAGTAGTCATGTGAATTTGGTATTCGTTCGATATTTTGATGAGATGTATGTTGTCTTCTCCTCTAGTGGTGTTATGTGAACGTCGACTACATGACACTTCACCATTATTTGGGCCTAGAGGAAGGCATGGGGAAGTAATAAGTAGATGATGGGTTCCTAGAGTGACAGAAGCTTAAACCCTGGTTTATGTGTTGCTTCGTTAGGGGTTGTTATGGATCCATATGTTTAATGATGTGGTTAGGTTTACCTTAATACTTCTTTTGTAGTTGCGGATGCTTGCAAATAGGGGTTAATCATAAGTGGGATGCTTGTCCAAGATAGGGCAGTACCCAAGTACCGGTCCACCCACATATAAAAATATCAAAGTACCGAACGTGAATCATATGAACGTGATGAAAACTAGCTTGACGATAATTCCCAATGTGTCCTCGGGAGCTCCTTCCTCATTATAGAAATTGTCCAGGCTTATCCTTTGCTACATAAAGGATTGGTCCACCTTGGTTACTTGTTACTCGTAACTATTTATCTTATCACAAAACTATTTATCATTTACAATTTCAGTGCTTGCAGAGAAAACCTTACTGAAAACCGCTTATCATTTCCTTCTGCTCCTCGTTGGGTTCGACACTCTTACTTATCGAAAGGACTATGATTGATCCCCTACACTTGTGGGTCATCGAGACTCTTTTCTGGCGCCGTTGCCGGGGAGTGTAGCGCTTTTGGTGAGTGGAACTTGGTAAGGAAACATTTATATAGTGTGCTGAAATTTTTTGTTACTTGTCACTATGGAAACTAATCCTTTGAGGGGCTTGTTTGGGGTATCTTCACCCCAACCAAAAGAGCAAAGAGTTGCTCCTCAACCTACTGAACTTTATGAAAATATTTACTTTGAGATTCCTTCGGGTATGATAGAAAAACTACTAGCTAGTCTATTTGCATGAGATGGAACATCGCATCCCGATTTACACCTTATCTTTGTGGATGAAGTTTGTGGATTATTTAAGCTTGCAGGTATTCCCGATGATGTTGTCAAAAGGAAGGTCTTCCCTTTATCTTTGAAGGGAGATGCATTGACATGGTATAGACTATGTGATGATACGGGATCTTGGAATTATAAGCAATTGAAGTTGGAATTTCACCAGAAGTTCTATCCTATGCATCTTGTTCATCGTGATCGTAATTACATATACAATTTCTGGCCTCGCGAGGGAGAAAGCATCTCTCAAGCTTGGGGAGGCTTAAGTAAATGTTATATTCATGCCCCAATCATGAGCTCTCTCGGGAAATGATTATTCAGAATTTTTATGCTCGGCTTTATCTTGATAATCGCAACCTGCTCGATACTTCCTATGTTGGTTCTTATATGCTGAAGACTATTGATTTCAAATGGGACTTATTGGAAAGAATTAAACGCAACTCTGAAGATTGGGGTTCCGACGATGGTAAGGAGTCAGGTATGACACCTAAGTTCGATTGTGTTAAATCTTTTATGGATACCGATGCTTTCCGTGGATTTAGCTCTAAGTATGGACTTGACTCTGAGATAGTAGCTTCTTTCTGTGAATCTTTTGCTACTCACGTTGATCTCCCTAAAGAAAAGTGGTTTAAATATAATCCTCCTGTTGAAGTGAAAGTAGTTGCACCTATTACAGTCGAAGAAAAGACTATTACCTATAGTGATCCTATTGTCCCTACTGCTTATGTTGAAAAACCTCCTTTTCCTGTTAGGATAAAAGATCATGCTACAACTTCGACTATTTTTCGCAAGAGTAATACTAGGACTTATACACCTCCTTAGCAAATTAATGTTGAACCTAGTATTGCTATGGTTAAAGATCTCTTGGATGAGGATTTAGATGGGCATGTTATTTCTTTCTTGGGTGAGACTGCTAATATTGCTAGACCTGATACTAAGACACGTAGACCTGTCGTAGGCATGCCTGTTATTTCGGTTAAAATAGGAGATCATTGTTATCATGGCTTATGTGATATGGGTGCTAGTGCTAGTGTGATACCTTATGATCTATATAAAGAAATTATGCACGACATTGCACCCATTGAATTAGAAGACTTTGATGTTACTATTAAGCTTGGGATACCATTAAACCTATTGGGATTGTTAGAGATGTTGAAGTTTTGTGTGGGAAGGTTAAATACCTTGCTGATTTTCTTGTTCTTGGTTCCCCACAAGATGATTTTTGCCCCATTATTTTTGGTGGACCCTTCTTGAATACAGCTAGTGCTAAGATTAATTGTGAAAAGAATATTGTCACTGTTGGCATAGATGGTATGTCTCATGAGTTTAATTTCGCTAAGTTTAGTAGACAACCTCGTGAAAGGAAACCACCTAGTAAGGATGAGATTATTGGTCTTGCTTCCATTGTTGTTCCTCCAACTGATCCGTTAGAACAATATTTGCTAGACCATGAAAACGATATGTTTATGAAGGAAAGGCAGGAAATAGATGAAGTGTTCCTTAAACAGGAACCTATGCTGAAACATAACCTTCCCGTTGGGATCCCCCTCCACCCAAGGGTGATCCCGTGTTTGAACTTAAACCCTTACCTGATAATCTTAAGTATGCTTATCTTGATGAAAAAGAAATATATCTTGTTATTATTAGTGCTAACCTTTCAGAGAAAGAAGAAGAAAGATTATTGAAAACTCTGAAGAAGCACCAAGCAGCTTTGGATATACTTTGGATGATCTTAAGGGCATTAGTCCCACATTATATGTCGGGGATATACCCCGCGGCGTAAACCGGCCAGAAGTTTAACCCGGCCGGACTTGGCGGTTCATCTGAAGACCCCGCTGGCACTTGGCGATTCACCGGGCGACCCGTTTGGACCTGGCGGTTCACGACTCATTGGTAACCCAGCAGGTGGGTGCGAGGAGCGACAAGACCTGGTGGCCCAACGGGCAGTTCATGAAGGCCAGTTCATACTATGGTGGGCCGGTTTAAGAGGAAAGGCATGAGGAATATTTACCTTACAAGGAGTTAAGACCAGGACTTGTATCCGGTTTGTATTAGAGGTAGACTAGTCCTAATCCTGATAGGACTCCACATGTAAACCGCCCCTTCAACATATATAAGGAGGGGCAGGGCTCCCCAAAGAGAGACAGACAACAATCAATAATCTAGGTCTAGACACAATTAGAGGAGAGCCGGTTTACGGCGACTCCCTCGTGATGATAATGAGACCTAGCCTCAAACAGCGCGTAGGGTTTTTACCGGATGATGTTTCTCGGGGCCCGAAGCTGTCTAAATCCCTGTCTTGTGTTGCGTCTCTCGATTCCGCTCAACCCCTCTCAAGCTACCACATAGATGTGTTGGCCTCGCGACTAAGTCCTGACACTAAGGACATCTGCCGTGACAAATCCACGACAGTTGGCGCCCACCATGGGGCGAGCGCACGGTGGTGTTGAGTTCTTGAAGGGATTTTTTCTAGGGTTCGAGAAGCTCGTAATCATCAGGATGAAGAAAAACCGGCGCTGAAAGCTCCACATCAACAATAGGTTTTATGTGTTCGCTATGAAGTTTACTGCTACTAGCATGGAACGATTCACACCGTCAACGAGCCGTCGAAACAAAAATCAAGTTCAAGGGAAGCTAGGGTTCCATCATTTGAGCCGCCAGATGTGACGAGATCCGTCGAACCCGCCCCTACGCCAAGTCCAAAGATCGACAAGAAGTTAATCTGCTCTAGATGTTTGGTCAAATCATTGAAAGGTCACGGCTGGATCCGTGGAATTCTGTCTGTTGTCTTTTGCTGTCTACGAGATCAAGTTTAACCGAAAAAAATAAAGGCCAAAAACAAACAAGAGGAGGACACGACCGGGAAAACACGGAGAATCAAACCGACAGCGACGGAGAAGAGGATGTGGACGGGGATTGCACTCGGACTCCGCCATGGTCGGTCTCAAACCGCCATTGTCACCTACGCGGTCCCGCCGTCGGTCGCCTTCATCACCTACGCGGCTGCCACCGCCTCATCATGCCGGGTAGAGCCGCCGGTCACCTCTGCACTGTTCCGCGGTTGCAGCCTCTGCCGATGCATCAAATTGCTGCGATCTGGAGCCACCTCCAGCTCGTGTTGAGTCGCCGGCCCTGCGCCACCGAGCTGCCGAAGAGCATCCGCCTCCTTGAGCTGTTGTCTCCTCCGGTCGCCTTCGCAAAGTCGCCGTCTCGGGCGCGCCGACCGGCTCCCGTGCTGCGATTTGGGTCGTTAGTTGCCCCCGCCACGGAATAACTACTACCATCATGCCAAATCGCCGACTTGTCTCTGTTGCTGTGAGCCGCCGCCGGGTAGTCGTGAATCCGCCCTCGCCTCCCCTCTACCTTGGCATCTGAGCCGCCCTGCTGCTCCTGTGTCACGGTTCCACTCAAGCGCATCTGCCCCAACGGTCGCAGCCTCGCTCGCCGCATCGAGCCGCCTTCTCCACAGCCCCGCAGCCGGCCGCCGGCGTTGCCTCCGCGGCCGCCACCGATTTGTCGCGCTGTGCTTAAGCCGGCCCACCTCTGGCTACTGACGGACCAGCTCCAAGTTGCTGACTTCAAGCCGCCGTCTCAAGCCGCTTACGGCCTCTGGTCGCTGGTTGCCTTCACGGCCTCGCCGGCGCGTCAAACTGCCCTGAGCCTCTCCAGCCCGCCGAGTTACCGCCTCTCCGGTTCTCCGGCCTCACCTGAAAGACGCCGCCGCCTGGAGTTGCCTCTGTCAAGTCAAATCACCTCTGGTTCCATAAATCGCAGAGCCACCATACTCACCTCTGCCTCAAACTGCTTCTACCGAGCGTCGCAGCTGCGCCAAGTCATCACTCTGCTTGAGCCGCCGCTTCCAACTCGCGTCGACGAGCGCCTCCCGCCACTGCCTCCGCTAGGCGTCGCCCCCACTTTGAGCGTTGCCCGCCCTGGGCTACCGGTTTCTGTGTGGTGTTGCAAGCCACCAAAAATCAGATTTTGAGGTTGCAAGTGAAAGCTTAAATCGCCAGGGTGTGTGCCAGACGTCAAATATGCAAACCAACAGATGTCAGTCATGGAGCATTCGTCCGGAATTAACTGAGCGAAGAAAATTCAGTTACGAAGTAGTACTAGTTGACTACTGTTTGTGCAAAAGCCAAATTCACAAGACTAGAGGAGAAGTTTCCTCTGGTGCGATCAAACAAAGGATGAGCATGCAATATTAAAAAAATGATGGAGAGTTTTAAGGCTGGGGCTACTTTGGTTGATTAAGCAGGACACCCAAGTGCTGCTCCTAGTGGTCGACGCAAAGAGACAGTGCCAGGTGAAATATGTCAGTTCCAATGCCGTCAACTGGAAGCACGACCAGCGAAACTGCATGTGTTGACACATCAAGATATCAGATCATATGATAGGGGAGCACGCCTTCAAGCACAAAGGGCAAAGTGATTCACGGTCCTTGTTAAGATGGCAGGATACATTCATCGGAGACTAGAGTTTGCGAAAATGAGGGACACGACCCGCTTAAAAAAATGGATGTGTGGTTATATGTTTGGACGTAAAGGCCATCATTTGGTAAAATTGTTGTGCAATCACTTCGTCCGAAAAATAAATCAGGTGATATCCATCTAAGATTATTTTATTAGTGCATATTGTTTTTTGTCAAAAAACAATCACTTTGGTATGTACACCTTTATGTGCAGGACAATGATTCATCATAAAGATGGTGTAATGCCATATTCATGGAGTGTGCGGTAGCATAATCATGCAACGGCATCGGCGACCGCTTACTGTTCAACAGGCAACTTACCCGTCCACCCCCGTGGCCGACACGGTGTCCGAGTGGCTTACTGCTCCTGCGGTTGACTTGCTCGTCCGCACCGGCTTACAACACCGCGGCCGACTCATCTGTCCGCTCCCGTGACCGACTCACCCGTCATTGATTTCAACCTTACCGCAGTGATCATCAACTCTACGACGGATTAATTCCGGCTCAACACATCAGGTGAAATCCATCCATTATATTTTATATTATATATTGCTTTCTTTAAAAGAGCAATTACTCTGGCTTGCAAGTTCTCCAGTGCAGGACAAGTTATGTCACTGAGATGTTGAATGACTCATACCGATTTATATCACGGTCAAATATGGAGAGTCTCAAGCCAACTCCTCGAGTAGTCTTAAAACTCGGGGGCTACAGTGGCATGACTCGGGAACTCCGGGTCATGGGAGGGGATGATAACCCGGTTCAGAAGGACACTACCATACTGATGAAAATTCCGGTTTAAAATCCGGTTCAAGAGACAACTTTCTCCTGCAAAGCTTTGAAGTTTTCAAAGCCGGTTTAACATCCGGATCAAGGTAAATTTGTCCCTTACAAAGCTTTGAGGATCTCAATATCCGGTTTAAGAAATTCCGGTTCAAACATGGGTATCCTGCCTTATTGGCCTAACATATTATTGATCACATGGGGGCTTCTGCTTCGTAAAGCGGGGTCTCTGTTCTTATTTACATCATGCGTGGTTACACGGAGGTTCTGTCTTAAAGCGGCCCCCGGTTTACCTCTTGGGTTAGCTTTTCAAAGCACCATGTTATGTCACTTGGGGGCTTGGTCGTGTCCGAACCAATGCAACACCTTTTGATAGGCGAAATCCACCAGATCATTTGGGGACATGGTTAAGTCTGAACCAGTCACGCCTCTTGGTCGGCCTAAGGCCACAGAGTCACTTGGGGGCTTTGGTCGAACCCGAACCATCGTCACCCCTCTTGATCGGCGTAATGCCAATGCATCACTTGGGGACTTGTGGTCACGTCTGAACCATAGTCACGCCTCTTGATCGGCCTAAGGCCACAGAGTCACTTGGGGGCTTGGTCGAACCCGAACCATTGCCACGCCACTTGATCGGCATAATGCCACAGTTTCAGTTGGGGACCTGGCTGACTTGAACCATAGCTACACCTTATTGGGAGCTTGGTCGTGTCCGACCATGGTAACACCATCTGATCGGCTCAGTAAAGCCTCCTTTTTTGCAAATGGTCTTATCATTGCCTTTGCTTCCATATTTTTTTCATAACTGTTATTTGATTTTTGTTGCGTTTTTAAACCGACATTGTTAATCCGTTTCAAACTGTCAATTACAAATTGGCGGAACACAGTCAAATCCTAATCCGGAGACTATCTGCCCGGTTTGATTTTATGTTACCATCTTATTATGGAGTAAACCGGTGTTCATTAACCCGGCTTGACTTTCAATTACAAATTGTCAGTACATGATCAAATCATAATCCAGAGACTATCCGCCAGGTCTGGTTTGACTACGAGTCGCCAATATTATATATGGTTAAACCGGTGTTTATCACAACCCGATACGGTTTATCATCAACCGGCACAGTATGAAAGGAGTTATCATTACTCAAGATTGGGGTTATCACTCTTACTACAAAAAGTTGGTAAAACCAGCAATGTGATTCAAATATCACAGGTATGATATATTTCATTGATTATTCTTAAGTGCAGCCTTGGTTATAAACCTGGGTTATATGTTGGGCATTATGACCCGTCCGGCGGTAAACCGCCAGGACACTTTAAACTTGTTGTATGCAGAGACAGGTTGAATAAAGCATGATGATAAATTATCCGGAGTTTATTAAACCGGCCTGGCTTTAAGACGATAAGTCGCCAGTATATGATGAAAAAATATCCGGTGTTTATTAAACCGGCCTGGCTTTGGACTATAAGTCGCCAGTACATATTTGGATTGCGCCATTGGAATCATGCGCTTATAAATCATTGGGTTATATTATTTAAATAGCCAAACTTGGCTGAATTTTCATTATGATATTGAATGAATAAGGTTTTTCATACCAGATTATGTTATCTTTAATAGCCAACATGGCTGGATTTCTATTATGGTTATCAATAACTAGTATTATGATTAAGGTTTTCAAAGTCTCTTTAGCGCAATGGATATCATATTATCAATGAATATGATTTTTATTCTACAATTGAAGGAATAGTCCCGAGTTGCTGCAGGCTTACAACCCGGCACTTGGGGGCTACATTATTCAAATTGAGATTATATCACATATGCAAGTCTCATGTCGCTGCAAGCATGCACCATGACACTTGGGGGCTAATGCAAAGTCATTTTTACTAGTCTTATTGAAGACCCGACTCATCATATTATAATGAGCCGGCACTTGGGGGCTACCAATTGCTCCTGTCAACAATTAAAGGTACACAAATTTTCGTCCATAATAGTGAAGGATTCATTGCTCAGTTGGTAAAGCACAAGACTCTTAACCTTGTGGACGCGGGTTCAAGCCCTACGATGGAAGCTACATTATAAGGTCTATATGATTATATTTATAAAGTCTCTGCTAATTTATTGCATAATGACCCGGCACTTGGGGGCTACATATATGGGGTATTCAGTTTTTATGATTGAGATGAACAAACCGGATTTCTTCAAGGTTGAAACACTTATTGGAGCAAGTCTTAAGTTATCACTATGTTCTCCTCTTAAGACTTGGGGGCTACAGGTATTATGAATATAAAGGAGGAACATCTTCTTTTGAGCAGATCAGGAAGATCAATTACATGACCCGGTGTTGATAACAATTATGACCTGGTGCCATCAATATTTATAAACCGGCCATTTTTGGTAATATTAAACCGGCAAGTTTTACATCTTCAAACCGGCTGCATATCAGATGAGTATTTCAAGACCGATATTTCTTAAGCTGGCGCTTTGGAAGCCGACTCAAGTGGATTATTCTTCACAATATTTTTTCTATAAGAAGCCAACATCAGCAATTTAAGTATGAAGTTGGTTATTGACCCGGATTTTCTAGAAGAAGGAAATGACAAGGACTTAAGGACGATCAGGTGCCGGTTTACAAGAATTCTTAATCCGGAGCACAACCTGTCAAATTTGTTCTTGTGTTTATTTTGCAGCATAAGTTTACCATGGATAAATCCAAGCTAAACTTGGGGGCTAATGTCGGGGATATACCCCGCGGCGTAAACCAGCCGGAAGTTTAACCTGGCCGGACTTGGCGGTTTATCTGAAGACCCCGCTGGCACTTGGCGATTCACCGGGCGACCCGTTTGGACCTGGCGGTTCATGACTCGTTGGTAACCCGGCAGGTGGGTGCGAGGAGCGACAAGACTTGGTGGCCCAATGGGCGGTTCATGAAGGCCGGTTCATACTATGGTGGGCCGGTTTAAGAGGAAAGGCAGGAGGAATATTTACCTTACAAGGAGTTAAGACCAGGACTTGTATCCGGTTTGTATTAGAGGTAGACTAGTCCTAATCCTGATAGGACTCCACATGTAAACCGCCCCTTCAACATATATAAGGAGGGGCAGGGCTCCCCAAAGAGAGACAGACAACAATTAATAATCTCTAGGTCTAGACACAATTAGAGGAGAGCCGGTTTACGGCGACTCCCTCGTGATGATAATGAGACCTAGCCTCAAACAGCACGTAGGGTTTTTACCGGATGATGTTTCCCGGGGCCCGAAGCTGTCTAAATCCCTGTCTTGTGTTGCGTCTCTCGATTCCGCTCAACCCCTCTCAAGCTACCACATAGATGTGTTGGCCTCGCGACTAAGTCCTGACACTAAGGACATCTGCCGTGACAAATCCACGACATTATGCCAACACAAAATTTCAGTGGAGAAAGATGCCAAACCAGTTAGAGATCCTCAAAGACTATTAAATCCCAAGATGAAAGAAGTGGTAAGAAAGGAGATACTAAAGCTCCTTGAGGCAGGTATTATTTATCCTGTTGCTGATAGTGAATGGGTAAGCCCTGTTCATTGTGTTCCTAAAAAGGGAGGTATTACTGTTGTTCCTAATGATAAAGATGAATTGATCCCGCAAAGAATTATTAAAGGTTATAGGATGGTAATTGATTTCCGTAAGTTAAATAAAGATACTAAGAAAGATCATTACCCTTTACCTTTTATTGATCAAATGCTAGAAATACTATCCAAACACACACATTTCTGCTTTCTAGATGGTTATTCTGATTTCTCTCAGATACCTGTGTCAGCAAATGATCAATCTAAAACTACTTTTACTTGCCCTTTTGGTACTTTTGCTTATAGATGTATGCCTTTTGGTTTATGTAATGCACCTGCTACCTTTCAAAGATGCATGATGGCTATATTCTCTGATTAATGTGAAAATATTTGTGAGGTATTCATGGATGACTTCTCAGTCTATGGATCCTCCTTTGATGATTGTTTGAGCAACCTTGATCAAGTTTTGTATAGGTGCGAAGACACTAGTCTCGTCCTAAATTGGGAGAAGTGACACTTTATGGTTAATGAAGGCATTGTCTTGGGGCACAAGATCTCCGAGAGAGGTATTGAAGTTGATAAAGCCAAAGTTGATGCTATTGAAAAGATGCCATATCCCAATGACATAAAAGGTATAAGAAGTTTCCTTGGTCATGCCGGTTTTTATAGGAGGTTCATTAAGGACTTCTCTAAAATCTCTAGGCCTCTGACTAATTTATTGCAAAAAGATATTCCTTTTGTCTTTGATGATGATTGTGTAGAAACATTTGAAACACTTAAGAAAGCTTTGATCACTGTACCTATTGTTCAACCACCTCATTGGAATTTACCTTTTGAAATTATGTGCGATGCTAGTGATTATGCTGTAGGTGCTGTTCTAGGGCAAAGAGTCAATAAGAAATTGAATGTTATCCAGTATGCTAGTAAGACTCTTGATACTGCCCAGAGAACTTATGCTACTACTGAAAAAGAGTTCTTAGCAGTTGTGTTTGCATGTGATAAGTTTAGACCTTATATTGTTGATTCCAATACTATTCACACTGATCATGCTGCTATTAAATATCTTATGGAAAAGAAAGATGCTAAGCCTAGACTCATTAGATGGGTTCTCTTGCTCCAAGAATTTGGCTTGCATATTATTGATAGAAAGGGAGCTGAGAACCCCGTTGCAGACAACTTGTCTAGGTTAGAGAATGTTCTTGATGACCCACTGCCTATTAATGATAGCTTTCCTGATGAACAATTAGCGGTCGTCAATGCTTCTCATACTGCTCCTTGGTATGCTGATTATGCCAATTACAATGTTGCTAAATATATACCACCTAGTTTCACATACCAGCAAAAGAAAAAGTTCTTTTATGATTTAAGACATTACTTCTGGGATGATCCACACCTTTATAAAGAAGGAGTAGATGGTGTTATTAGACGTTGTGTGCCTGAGCATGAACAGGAACAGATTCTATGCAAGTGTCACTCTGAATCTTATGGAGGACACCACGCTGGAGATAGAACTGCACACAAGGTACTACAATCTGGTTTTTATTGGCCTACTCTCTTCAAAGATGCTCGTAAGTTTGTCTTATCTTGTGATGAATGCCAAAGAATAGGTAACATTAGTAGACGTCAAGAAATGCCTATGAATTATTCTCTTGTTATTGAACCGTTTGATGTTTGAGGCTTTGATTATATGGGACCTTTTCCTGCCTCTAATGGTTATACACATATTTTAGTTGCTGTTGATTACGTTACTAAGTGGGTAGAAGCTATTCCAACTAGTAGTGCTGATCATAACACTTCTATTAAAATGCTTAAAGAAGTTCTTTTGCCGAGGTTTGGTGTCCCTAGATATCTTATGACTGATGGTGGTTCACATTTTATTCATGGTGCTTTCCGTAAGATGCTTGCTAAGTATGATGTCAATCATAGAATCGCATCTCCATATCATCCGCAGTCTAGTGGTCAAGTAGAGTTGAGCAATAGAGAGGTCAAATTAATTTTGCAAAAGACTGTGAATAGATCTAGAAAGAATTGGTCCAAAAAACTTGATGATGCATTATGGGCCTATAGAACTGCATACAAAAATCCTATGCGTATGTCTCCATATAATATGGTTTATGGAAAAGCGTGTCATTTACCTCTTGAACTTGAACATAAGGCATATTGGGCTATCAAAGAGCTCAATTATGACTTCAAACTTGCCGGTGAGAAGAGGTTGTTTGATATTAGCTCACTTGATGAATGGAGAACCCAAGCCTATGAGAATGCCAAGCTTTTCAAAGAAAAAGTCAAACGCTGGCATGATAAGAGGATACAAAAGCGTGAGTTTAACGTAGGAGATTATGTGTTATTATTCAACTCTCATTTAAGATTTTTTGCAGGAAAACTTCTCTCAAAATGGGAAGGCCCCTACATTATCGAGGAGGTCTATCATTCTGGTGCTATAAAAATCAACAACTTCGAAGGCACAAACCCGAGGGTGGTAAACGGCCAAAGAATTAAACATTATATTTTAGGTAATCATATCAATGTTGAAACAAATATTATTGAAACCGTAACCCCTGAGGAATACATAAGGGACACTTTCCAAAATGTTCCAGACTCCGAAAAGGTATAGGTATGTGGTACGGTAAGTAAACCGACTCCAAAACAACTCTAATGGCAATTTTTATCAGTTTTGGATTATTTAAGAATTTTAGGAAGAAAGAAGTAGTCCGAAAGGGACATGAGGCTCCCACGAGAGTGGAGGGCGCCCCCCCCCTATAGGGCGTGCCCCCTGTCTCGAGGCACCTCGTGTGCCTCCCGGACTCCGTTTTCTTGCACGTTACATATTTTGGTCGGTAAAAATTCATTATATATACTCCCGAAGGTTTTGACCACCGTATCACGCAAATATCCTCTATTTTCATTTTGAGTTGTTTCTGTTTCAGATCTAAGAGCATCATGTCGTCTCCAAGCGCTCCCAAGGACAAGTTTTTCGAGAGGGTTATCAACCCCTATCTTGCGGAGGTGCTGCAACACCCTCAAACCATTGAGATGCATGAGGGGGTTCTGCACATCCGCGATGTGGAGGGACCAAGGCATACCGGAAGCGTGGAGACAAAACTCTAAGCCGTGGAGCAGCAAGTTTTCAAGTGCCAAGGGATGGTGGAGCGTGGACTCAACGCCAACCAGATGATGATCACGGAGTTCACCAACAACCACAAGCTAGATGCCAAAGTCGTTGGGGAGACCATCTTCAAGCTTCAAGAGAAAATCAAGCATCTCCAAGCACAGATCTATGACCTGCAAAACCAGAACTATGAGTATGAATATAGATTTAAGAGGATGAGTTGGCTGCAGATTTAAGGATCCCGGAGACTCGGTCATCCTTCTATGATGGAGAGCCTATGCCTTGGAAGGCGGACGACAAGCCTACATCATCAACAATTCCTACTTCACCACCTCCGAGGACCTAATCACATGGGTATGGGCACTCTCCTTGGCAACTGCCAAGCTTGGGGGAGGTGCCCCGGTATCGTATCACCATCACACTCCTATCTTTACCGTTTTCTTTAGTTCGATCCTTTTAGTAGTATCTTGATCTAGTAGATTGAAGTTTCGATATCAAGTAGTTTCGAGTTTTGCATTGTGATCTCTTTTTGTAATCGAGTCCGTGAGTTATCTATAATAAAGATTAGTGTTGAGTCAAGGGCTTTGCTATGCTGCCATGATCTTGAGAAAGTAGAAAGAATAAAAGAGTTCATATTGATCTTATGGATAGTGATAACTTCACACATAGAAAGTATGAGGCATAAAAATTGTTGAGAGTTGATGAACGTAGCCTTGGTCATCGTTGCAATTAATAGGAAGTGATAAGGAAAGAGGGGTTCACATATAAATATATTATCTTGGACATCTTTTATGATTGTGAAGCACTCATTAAGTATGACATGCTAAAAGAGTTGATGTTGGACAAGGAAGACAACGTAATGGTTTATGTTTTCCGACATCTCAGTTAAAGTATATTGTCATTGACCTTCCAAACACGTTGAGCTTGCCTTTCCCCCTCATGCTAGCCAAATTCCTTGCACCAAGTAGAGATACTACTTGTGCTTCCAAATATCCTTAAACCCAGTTTTGTCATGAGAGTCCACCATACCTACCTATGGATTGAGTAAGATCCTTCAAGTAAGTTGTCATCGGTGCAAGCAATAAAAATTTCTCTCTAAATATGTATGACTTATTAGTGCAGAGAAAATAAGTTTTGTACGAACTTGTTGTGGAAGTAATAAAAGCGACGGACTGCATAATAAAGGTCCACATACAAGGGGCAATATAAAGTGACGTTCTTTTGCATTAAGATTTTGTGCATCAACCCTAAATGCACATGACAACCTCTGCTTCCCTCTGCGAAGGGCCTATCTTTTACTTTATGTCTTTACTTTATGCTTGAGTCAAGGTGATTCTCACATTTCCCTTTTCATTTTATCCTTTGGCAAGCTCCTCGTGTTTGAAAGATCATGATATATATATCCAATTGGATGTAAGTTAGCATGGGCTATTATTTTTGACATCACCTAAAGGTGAATACATTGGGAGGCAACACAATAAGCCCCTATCTTTCTTAGTGTCTGGCTGAAACTCTATAACCACAAGTACTGCGTGAGTGTTAGCAATTGTAGAAGACTACGAGATAGTTGAGTATGTGAGCTTGCTGAAAAGCTCTCTTGTTGACTCTTTCTGATGTTACGATAAATTGCAATTGCTTCAATGACTGAGATTATAGTTTGTTAGTTCCCAATGAAGTTTTTGAACCATACTTGACATTGTGAATTGATTGTAACTTGAGCATAGGAAATCATATGACAAAATCTATATATGTTGATGTTATTAGAATGATCATGATGCCCTCATGTCCATATTTTGTTTTTATCGACACCTCTATCTCTAAACATGTGGACATATTTTCCGATTTCGGCTTCCGCTTGAGGACAAGCGAGGTCTAAGCTTGGGGGAGTTGATACGTCCATTTTGCATCATGCTTTTATATCAATATTTATTGCATTATGGGCTGTTATTACATGTTATATCTCAATACTTATGGCTATTCTCTCTTATTTTACAAGGTTTACCATGAAGAGGGGGAATGTCGGCAACTGGAATTCTGGCTGGAAAAGGAGCAAACGTTCGAAACCTATTCTGCATAGCTCCAAAAGTCCTGAAACTCCACGAAACAACCTTTTGGAATTAATAAGAATTTCTGAGCGAAAGAAATATGCCAGGGGGCCCACACCCTGTCCAGGAGACAGGGGGGCGCCCCCCCCCTATAGGGCGCGCGCCCCTATCTCCTGGGCCCCCCGGTGGGCCTCCGGCGTCCATCTTCTGCTATATCATCACTTTTACCCTGGAAAAAAAATCGTGGGAAAGCTTACGGGATGAAACTCCGCCGCCATGAGGCGGAACCTTGGTGGAATCAATCTAGGGCTTTGGCGAGCTATTCTACCGGGGACACTTCCCTCCGAGAGGGGGAAATCATCACCAACGTCATCACCAATGATCCTCTCATTGGGAGGGGATCAATCTCCATCAACATCTTCACCAGCACCATCTCCTCTCAAAACCCTAGTTCATATCTTGTATCCAATCTTGTATCAAAACCACTAATTGGTACCTGTGGGTTGCTAGTAGTGTTGATTACTCCTTGTAGTTGATGCTAATTGGTTTACTTGGTGGAAGATCATATGTTCAGATCCTTTATGCATCATATACTAGTGGGAATTTTTTTTATTATAGAACTTGGCTTGTATATTCCAATGATGGGCTTCCTCAAAATGCCCTAGGTCTTCGTGAGCAAGCAAGTTGGATGCACACCCACTTAGTTTCTTTTGTAAGAGCTTTCATATACTTATAGCTCTAGTGCATCCGTTGCATGGCAATCCCTACTCACTCACATTGATATCTATTGATGGGCATCTCCATAGCCCGTTGATACGCCTAGTTGATGTGAGACTATCTTCCCTCTTTTTGTCTTCTCCACAACCACCATTCTAGTCCACATATAGTGCTATATCCATGGCTCACGCTCATGTATTGCGTGAAGATTGAAAAAGTTTTGAGAATGTCATAAGTATGAAACAATTGCTTGGCTTGTCATCGGGGTTGTGCATGATTTAAATATTTTGTGTGGGGAAGATGGAGCATAGCCAGACTATATGATTTTGTAGGGATAACTTTCTTTGGCCATGTTATTTTGAGAAGACATGATTGCTTTGATTAGTATGCTTGAAGTATTACTATTTTTATGTCAATATGAACTTTTGTCTTGAATCTTTCGGATCTGAATATTCATATCACAATTAAGAAGATTTACAATGAAATTATGCCAAAGTATCACTCCGCATCAAAAATTCTTTTTTTTTATCATTTACCTACTCGAGGACAAGCAGGAATTAAGCTTGGGGATGCCTGATACGTCTCCAACGTATCTATAATTTTTGATTGCTCCATGCTACTTTATCTACTGTTTTGGACTATATTGGGCTTTATTTTCCACTTTTATATTATTTTTGGGACTAACCTATTAACCGGAGGCCCAGCCCAGAATTGTTGTTTTTTGCCTATTTTAGTGTTTCGAAGAAACGGAATATCAAACGGAGTCCAAACGGAATGAAACCTTCGGGAACGTGATTTTCTCACCGAACGTGATCCAGGAGACTTGGATCCTTCTCCAAGATGTAACAGAGGTGGTCACGAGGGTGGGGGGCGCCCCCCCTAAGGCGCGCCCCCCTACCTCGTGGCCCCCCTATTGCTCCACCGACATACTCCTTCCTCCTATATATACCTACGTATCCCCAAACGATTAGAATAGGAGCCAAAAACCTAATTCCACCGCCGCAACCTTCTGTATCCACGAGATCCCATCTTGGGGCCTGTTCCGGAGCTCCGCCGAAGGGGGCATCCACCATGGAGGGCTTATACATCAACACCATAGCCCCTCCGATGATGTGTGAGTAGTTTACTTCAGACCTTCGGGTCCATAGCTAGTACCTAGATGGCTTCTTCTCTCTTTTTGGATCTCAATACAATGTTCTCCCCCTCTCTCGTGGAGATCTATTCGTTGTAATCTTCTTTTTGCGGTGTGTTTGTTGAGGCCGATGAATTGTGGGTTTATAATCCAGCTTATCTATGAATAATATTTGAATCTTCTCTGAATTCTTTTATGTATGATTGAGTTATCTTTGCAAGTCTCTTCGAATTATCCTTTTGGTTTGGCCAACTAGATTTGTAGTTCTTGCAATGGGAGAAGTGCTTAGCTTTGGGTTCAATCTTGCGGTGTCCTTTCCCAGTGACAGAAGGGGCAGCAAGGCACGTATTGTATTATTTCCATCCAGGATAACAAGATGGTTTTTTATCATATTGCATGAATTTATCTCTCTACATCATGTCATATTGCTTAAGGTGTTACTCTGTTTTTAACTTAATACTCTAGATGCATGCTGGATAGCGGTCGATGAGTGGAGTAATAGTAGTAGATGCAGAACCGTTTCGATCTACTTGTCTCGGACGTGATGCCTATATACATGATCATACCTAGATATACTCATAACTATGCTCAATTTTATCAATTGCTCAACAGTAATTTGTTCACCCACCGTAGAATATCTATGCTCTTGAGAGAAGCCACTAGTGAAACCTATGGCCCCCGGGTCTATTCTCATCATATCAATCTCCATTACTTTCTTACTTGCTTTGTTTTTACTTTGCCTTTTACTTTTCACTTTGCATCTATATATCAAAAATACCAATAATATTATTTATCATCTCTATCAGATCTCACTCTCGTAAGTGACCGTGAAGGGATTGACAACCCCTAATCGGGTTGGTTGCGAGGAGCTATCGTTTTGTGTAGGTACGAGGGACTTGTGCATGGTCTCCTACTGGATTGATACCTTGGTTCTCAAAAACTGAGGGAAATACTTACGCTGCTTTGCTGCATCATCCTCTCCTCTTCGGGGAAATCCAACGCAGTGCTCAAGAGGTAGCATGCCCCAAGACAATGCCTTCATTAACCATAAAGTGACACTTTTCCGAATTTAGGACGAGACTAGTGTCTTCGCATCTCTGCAAAACTCGATCAAGGTTGCTCAAACAATCATCAAAAGAGGATCCATAAACGGAAAAATCATCCATGAATACCTCACAAATCTTTTCACAAAAATCAGAGAATACAGGCATCATGCATCTTTGAAAGGTAGCAGGTGCATTACATAAACCAAAAGGCATACGTCTATAAGCAAAAGTACCAAAAGGACAAGTAAAAGTAGTTTTAGATTGATCCTTCGCTGACACAGGTAGCTGAGAGAAGCCAGAATAACAATCTAGAAAGCAGAAATGTGTATGTTTGGATAGTCTTTCTAGCATTTGATCAATAAAAGGTAAAGGGTAATGATCTTACTTAGTAGCTTTATTTAACTTACGGAAATCAATTACCATCCTATAATTTGTAATAATTATTTGTGGGATCAATTCATCTTTATCATTAGGAACAACGGTAATGCCTCCCTTTTTAGGAACACAATGGACAGGGCTTACCCATTCACTATCAGCAACGGGATAAATAATACCTGCCTCAAGGAGCTTTAGTATCTCCTTTCTTACCACTTCTTTCATCTTGGGATTTAATCGTCTTTGAGGATCTCTTACTGGTTTGGCATCTTTTTCCACTGTAATTTTGTGTTGGCATAATGTGGGACTGATGCCCTTGAGATCATCCAGAGTATATCCAATAGCTGCTCGGTGCTTTTTCAGAGTTTTCAATAATCTTTCTTCTTCTTTCTCTGAAAGGTTAGTGAGGGAGTCCTGGACTAGGGGGTGTCCGGATAGCTGAACTATCATCTTTGGCCGGACTCCAAGACTATGAAGATACAAGATTGAAGACTTCATCCCGTGTCCGGATGGGACTTTCCTTGGCGTGGAAGGCAAGCTTGGCGATATGGATATGTAGATCTCCTACCATTGTAACCGACTCTCCGTAACCCTAACCGTCTCTGGTGTCTATATAAACCGGAGGGTTTTAGTCCATAGGACGAACAACAATCATACCATAGGCTAGCTTCTAGGGTTTAGCCTCTTTCATCTCGTGGTAGATCTACTCTTGTACTACCCATATCATCAATATTAATCAAGCAGGAGTAGGGTTTTACCTCCACCGAGAGGGCCCGAACCTGGGTAAAAACATCGTGTCCCTTGTCTCCTATTACCATCTGCCTAGACGCACAGTCCGGGACCCCCTACCCGAGATTCGCCGGTTTTGACACTGACATTGGTGCTTTCATTGAGAGTTCCTCTGTGTCGTCACCTTTAGGCCTGATGGCTCCTTCGATCATCAACAACGACGCAGTCCAGGGTGAGACTTTTCTCCCCGGACAGATCTTCATATTTGGCGGCTTTGCACCGCGGGCCAACTCGCTTGGCCATCTGGAGCAGATTGAAAGCTACGCCCCTGGCCATCAGGTCAGATTGGGAAGTTTGAACTATACGACTGATGTCCGCAGAGACTTGATCTTCGACGGGTTCGAGCCACAGCCAAGTGCGCCGCACTGCCACGATGGGCATGATCTAGCTCTGCTGCCGGACAATGCGCTGGAGGACGCACAAGTGTCCGCTCCGACCCTTAGCTCGGAGCCGACTGCACCGATCGAGGACGGGTGGCTGGACACCGCCTTTGGGGTTGCTACCTCTATGGGAATAGAGCCGAATACCAACCCTGTCCTTTGTGAAGCTTGTGACTCCAAGGTGCCGAACTCCTCTCCGGACTCCGAACCTTCCGCGCCCCTACTAGTCAAATCCGATTGGGCGCCGATCATGGAGTTCACCGCTGCGGGCATCTTTCAGCACTCGCCCTTTGGCGTCATTCTGAATTTGCTAAAGTGTCTCTCTTTATCAGGAGAGCCCTAGCCGGATTATGGTCAGGACGGTTGGGATGTGGACGACGAAGAAATTCAAAGCCCACCCACCACCCACTTCGTAGCCACTGTCGATGACTTAACCGACATGCTAGACTTCGACTCCGAAGACATCGACGGTATGGACGACGATGCAGGAGACGACCAAGAACCAGCGCCTACAGGGCACTGGAAGGCCACCTCGTCATACGACATTTACATGGTGGACATCCCAAAGGATGGGAATGGCGATGGAACAACGGAGGACGACCCCTCCAAGAAACAGCCTAACCGCCAGCGCCAGCGGCGCCGCTCTAAATCCCGCCATAGCAAAAATGGAGATTCCGGCACCGGAGACAATAACACCCCGGACAGTGCCAAAGACAACCCCCTCCAGCAGGATTCAACGCGGGAGGATGGAGAAGCCAGCCCTCATGAGAGAGCGGCAGACAGAGAGGTAGAGGACGATAATTATATGCCTCCCTCCGAAGACGAGGCAAGCCTCGACGACGATGAATTTGTCGTGCGTGAGGATCCCGTCGAACAAGAGCGTTTCAAACGCAGGCTTATGGCCATGGCAAGCAGCCTCAAGAAAAAGCAGCAACAACTTAGAGCTGATCAAGACTTGCTAGCCGACAGATGGACTGAAGTCCTTGCGGCCGAAGAGTATGAACTCGAACACCCCTCCAAGAGCTACCCAAAACACAGGCTGCTACCCCGATTAGAGGAGGAAGCACCTAAACCTATATCAACAGCGCATAATATGGCCGACCGGCCACCTCGTGGCCACGACAGAGAGGCCTCTCGACCCTACACTCAAGCCGCACCCCGGCGCCGCTCAAAAAATAGAAAGGCGTGAGAAAATGCGCTAGACCTGCGGGATATACTCGAGGACAAGGCAAGGCAAACAAGATCGATCTATGGATCGCGTGGGCGCCCCACTATACATGATGACAACCGTCACGCCGGATACAGCAAGTCCGGCCGGGCCGAACACAGTAGACAAAGCTCGTTTGAGCTGCGTCGTGATATAGCCCAATGCAGAGGCGCCGCACACCCACTATGCTTCATAGACGAAGTAATGGATCATCAAATCCCCGAGGGTTTCAAACCCATAAACATTGAATCATACGATGGCACAACAGATCCGGCGGTCTGGATCGAGGACTATCTCCTCCATATCCACATGGCCCGTGGTGATGATCTACACGCCATCAAATACCTCCCACTCAAACTTAAAGGACCAGCGCGGCATTCGCTTAACAGCTTGCCAGCAGAGTCAATCAGTTGTTGGGAAGACCTGGAAGCCGCATTCCTCGACAACTTCCAGGGCACTTATGTGCGACCACCAGACGCCGATGACCTAAGCCACATAATTCAGCAGCTAGAAGAATCGGCCAGACAATTCTGGACATGGTTCCTAACCAAGAAAATCAAATCGTCGACTGTCCGGATGCAGAGGCCCTTGTAGCCTTCAAACACAACATCCGCGACGAGTGGCTTGCCCGGCACCTAGGACAGGAAAAGCCGAAATCCATGGCAGCCCGCACATCACTCATGACCTACTTCTGCGCGGGAGAGGATAGCTGGCTAGCTCGCAGTAACAACCTGACCAAAAACCCTGGTAGTTCGGATACCAAGGACAGCAGTGGCAGGTCGCATCACAACAAGCACAAGCGCCGCATTAACGGCGATAATGCTGAAGATACGGCAGTAAACGCCGGATTCAGAGGCTCTAAACCCAGTCAGCGGAAAAAGGCATTCAAAAGAACTACTCCGGGCCCATCCAATTTGGACCGAATACTCGATCGCTTGTGCCAGATACACGGCACCCCCGAAAAGCCAGCCAATCACACCAACAGGGATTGTTGGGTGTTCAAGCAGGCAGGCAAGTTAACTGCCGAAAACAATGACAAGGGGCTGCATAGCAATGACGAGGAGGAGACCCGGCCACCGAACAATAGAGGACAGAAGGGTTTTCCCCCACAAGTGCGGACGGTGAACATGATATACGCAATCCACATACCCAAAAGGGAGCCGAAGTGTGCACTCAGGGACGTATATGCGATGGAGCCAGTCGCCCCAAAGTTCAATCCGTGGTCCTCCTGCCCGATCACTTTTGATTGAGGGGACCACCCCACTAGTATCCGCCATGGCGGATTCGCCGCATTGGTTCTAGACCCAATCGTCGACGGATTTCACCTCACTAGAGTCCTGATGGACGGTGGCAGCAGCCTGAACCTGCTTTATCAGGATACAGTGTGCAAGATGGGCATAGATCCCTCAAGGATTAAACCCACAAAGATGACCTTCAAAGGCGTCATACCAGGTGTAGAGGCCAACTGTACAGGCTCAGTTACACTTGAAGTGGTTTCGGATCCCCGGATAATTTCTGAAGCGAAGAGTTAATCTTCGATATAGTCCCGTTCCGCAGTGGCTATCATGCACTGCTCGGACGAACCGCATTTGCAAAGTTCAATGCGGTGCCGCACTACGCATACCTCAAGCTCAAGATGCCAGGCCCTCGAGGAGTCATTACGGTCAACGGAAACACCGAATGCTCTCTCCGAACGGAGGAGCATACAGCGGCTCTCGCGGCGGAAGTACAAAGCAGCCTCTTAAGGCAATTCTCGAGTCCGGCTGTTAAGCGGCCGGACACCGTCAAGCGCGCCCGGAGTAACCCACAACAAGACCACCTGGCACATTCCGAGCACGCGTAGCAATGCGGCCCCAACCCCAGCCCTCGTGAAATCGCGAGACCAGTACCACGCGTACATAACTACGCTCTGGAGATACCATGGGCATAGGGGTAGGGGCACGACCACGGCATGCCCGGAGAGCGTCTCAACCGCACCAGGGGCTCCCAATTGTGTCATTCTTTTTTTTCTCTTATTCGCAGGACTCCACTTTCCAGAAGCCCTATCCGGCAGTAGAATTGCCAAACTCACGATGCAACAGCCAGGGAAGCAGAAAAGCTACGTCAAGTGTCCAGGTGTTCTCTATTACGAGCAGTATACCTGTTTTACATACCATCCCGCAGCCTACCCCTGGAGGGGGACATGTTAAATAGTCCCATCCCTTGCTTATCGCACTATTTGTATCATTCTGCTTTCATTGCAGTATTTTTTTAATAAACAATGCATCGCTTTTTGCCTATTATTGCATTCCTTTTTCCATCTATACATGTTCACTTATGACATGTTGCACCCGTACGCTTTGGTACGGCCAAATACACCAGGGGCTTAAGTTCCCCAAAATATGGTATGATAAGTCCGAACACTTTCACAAGTGCGGCACCCCGAACTTATAGCATTATATGCATCGGCTCTGAATCATGTCTTGGGTCAATAGTTGGGTTTGCCTGGCTCCCATGTTTTAGTACCTTACGTTCCGTTATATCGGCTAAGGTAGCGCTGGGAGAACCACTGCGATTGTGCCCCAGTTGAGCTGGGTTGAGCACCTCAGTGGAGAAAGCTAAAACTGACCGTCATGATAGGGCGAGAGTCGGTTGCTGTTCGAGAGGTTTTTTCGAGTCCCTAAAGACTTATGCCACTTAGAGTGGCTTTGGCACTCTCAAGAGCCGAGGCGAGCTCGGACTCTCGAGTCTTCGAGTCACGCTCCAAACTCTCGTGTTTTTCCACGAGAACCTGGAGCTCTTGCCGCACCTACGCCACCCGTGCCTCCTGCTTCTCTCGCTCGGTGCGTTCCGCGGCCGCATTGCGTTCGGCCTCGGACACCGCCTCCTTCAGGGTCGCCACCTCGTTCGTGGCCCTTGCAATACTCACGTTATTCCTGTCATTTTTTGCAACCAAATCCTTTCTATAAGGTATTACTTTAAGGAGGTATTACTTACCTTCCTTGTCCTCGAGCTGCCTCTTGGCACGGCCGAGCTTGTTCTCGGACCGCTCGAGGCTCTGCTTCAATGCATGGACCTCCGTAGTCAGTGCGGCAGAGGTCAGCAGTGCAGCCTGCATTCCCATATTGACATGATTATGTTAGACTCCTGCGTATATCTTTTTAGATCCTCAGTTCGGCTTTTCTTTCCGAACACCAAACTGAGCATCAGGGGATACTGTCTATGCGGTACTATTTTTACATATCTTAATTACATACCTCAAAGCCTGTTAGAAGGCTGGTGCAGGCTTCAGTCAACCCACTCTTGGTGGACCGAACTTTCTGAATCACCGCACTCATAATAGTGCGGTGCTCCTCGTTGATGGAAGCGCCGTTGAGCGCCTCCAGCAAATTATCCGGCGCCTCCGGTTGGACGGAGGTCACCGGCGTCGCAGTCTCGCCCTTCTTACGAAGGGGTCACCCGCCGGGCTCCGGAGCCACTAAAGGTTCTGGTGCGGAGTCCGGCCCAGGGACGAACTCAGAACC